>NC_028458.1:10310548-10339212 GCF_000263155.2 Setaria italica | reverse complement strand
TCCATCATTAGCAGCACATTGTCAAATCATGGACTAATTAGGCTTAATAGATTCGTCTCGCCGTTTAGCCTCCATCTGTGTAATGAGTTTTGTAAATAGTCTATGTTTAATACTCCTAATTAGTATCTAAATATTCGATGTGACAGGTGCTTAAAAATAAGCAACGGGAACCAAACGGGGCCCTAGTCTTCTCTCTCTCGCCGCCCTCTGTGTGCAATTCCACAATGTCTTTGACCTTATCAGCCGTGGCTACATGTCACAGGGTGCAGTGTATGGCTTCCAAGATCCATCCGTTGTCTTTCATTGCCATCACAGCTCTCGCCTTTCTTCTCCACCCTTGTGCATCCATTGAGTTCCGCCGTGAGCTCTCTGGTTGGTCCAATGGTATCGCTACATGGTATGGCACAGCTGATGGTGCAGGAAGTGACGGTAAGAGATCATCTAAAAGTCAATCACATGCTGTAGCTCTTCCAAACAGAATGATGTAGCTGGTGTGCCTTTGTAAAGTAACTTGCTTGAATTTTTCGATCACATGTTGTAGCTGGTGCGTGTGGGTTCCAGAATGATGTTGACCAGCCACCATTCTCCTCCATGATCGCCGCTGGCTGCTCTTCCATCTACGACTCTGGCAAGGGCTGTGGTTCTTGCTATCAGGTACCTTAGCAGTTGAGAGATAGTGTGTTAACGAACGGTTGTGCATTGTCTGCGATTTGACATTTGAAGATTATTCATCAGGTGGTGTGCACTGGCAATGGTGGTTGCTCTGGTAACCCGGTGACTGTTGTCATCACCGACGAGTGCCCTGACTGCCCATGCCCGGATGACCAGGTGCACTTCGACATGAGCGGGACAGCGTTTGGTGCCATGGCGAAGCCCGGCCAGGAAGGCCAGCTTCGTGGCGCCGGCTCCATCCAAATCCAGTACAAACGGTACCCGCACAAGCCTGTTTGCTTACTGTAAAGAGATTTTCAGTTCTATAAACGCCAATCTCTACCCTACTGTACAGTGTGCAGTGCGAGTGGCCTGGGGTGAACGCCACCTTCTCCGTGGAGTCCGGGTCCAGCCCGAGCTACCTGGCCGTGCTCATCGAGTACGAGGACGGCGACAGCGACCTCGACGCCGTGGACATCATGCAGGGCGGGTCGGGGCAGTGGGTGCCGATGCAGCAGTCGTGGGGCGCCGTGTGGAAGCTGAACTCGGCTTCACCCCTCCAGGGCCCCTTCGACATCCGCCTGACGTTCAGCTCCGGCAGGGTGCTCGTCGCCAGCAACGCCATACCCGCGGGCTGGAACGCCGGCGTGGCGTACCGGTCGGGCGGCGTGGCGGTGGCGAGGGCCAGGCCCAGGAGCGGTGGCTGCCGGAGCCACGACGCTGCTGGGACACTCAGCGGGCTGGTGTATGTCCTCCTCCTACTTGTGTTGTTTCTGGGATTGGAGTTGTGAAGTGTGGACTGAACTACATTCTCGGAAAAAAAGTGTGGACTGAACTGCGATGCATTTCTGGCGCTACTCTCCGCCCATGTAAATATATACAGTATATATGTTCATGAGAAGGCACATGTTATGTTCTGCTTATGGTTGGTCATATTTTCGAAATCATTTTGGTGAAAACATGCGGTTTTCTTCTTGGGCAGAGTTGGGGGCTTAGGCCGTGTGCATTCCAGGCTTAGAGAACAAAATCATCACTTTATATTTTCTTTTCTGTTCCCTTTGATCGGGTTTTGATCGTGCCGTGCCTGCGCCAGCCGCCAGCTACAGCGGCAGGCACGAGAACTACTGCCCCGGGGTCGTGCTCGCCTCCAACGGCGTGGACCGCGACGGCGCCACCACCTAGGGTGGCTTCTCCGACGCCGTCGTCGTCGTCGTCGACCAGGGCTATGTCGTCCGGGTCCCGGGGCGCCTGCCCACGGAAGCGGCCCTGCCAATGCACTGTGCCGGCGTCACGGTGTACAGCCCCATGACGCGGTACGGCCTGAACTCGCCGGGCAAGCGCCTCGGCCAGCCGCGGCGCCGCGCAGATGAAGACCGAGCGGTGGGAAAGAAAGAAGCTGTGTTTCGTTGTTTCGCCTCCAATGGTCATGGAAGAGCTAGCAGCAGCCATCATCGCGCGGGGATGCGTCACTTACTCCAACAAACAAACGTGGGCTTCCGTGTTCTGGTTGGAGGCGAGGCCGGCAGATCCGCCATGGCCGGTCGCTCGCGACTTCGATGCCGCAGCAGAGGACAGGAGCGAAGGCCTCATGAGGACGGGCCTTTGCGCTTCCGGAGGGCACGGAACATGGGGCGGGTGGTGGCGGCGGCCATGTTCCCGTTCCTGGAATGTTTCCGGAACACGGTACGACACTTATGTAAAGTTTTTACACTAAATTTTTCCCGTCCCCGCATTCCACGTTCCCGGCTGTTAAGCCGCCGCCGGCGGCGGTGCCGGAGACGGAGCCGTCCAAACCAGGAAGCTTTATGCAAATATATACGTCCGAGATTTTACAGACGGACCCTAATTTGATTTGCGATTATTGATCGCCATCCGAAATATGGGAGTTTATATACGATCTGGTATTTACGAAATGATATCGCGATCCAAACCAGGGGCTGTGTGCAAATATCTGGTCCCGAGTATTACAAATGGACCCTGGATTGGATCGCGACGCGATGCATTTTGCAAATATTCGACGCCCGCGCCGCCGCCGGTGATCCTCGCTCGCACCGCCGCAACGGATCACGCTCTATCCTCCAGATATCACCCGTCTAGCCGCAGCCCCCGGCTCCCCTTGCGCTCCTCTCACGCTCCTAGGCCCTCCGGCGATTCGGCGGCGCCCGCGCGTCGCTACTCGCTCGTTCTCTCCCATCTCCAGTCTCCGCCCCCGCCACCCTCCATCGCTCGCTCCTCCGCTCCTCCTCGCGCCGCGGCGGCCGGACGGCCGCTACCTACATTCCACGAAATCCACCTCTACTCGAGATACAACACGTACCATCACCGCCGCTTCTCCACTCCCCGGTCCGGTCCCCAAGTGCCTGTCCCCCAGGCCCCAATGCCGACCGCCTCGCCGCTGCGCGCACCGCGACCCCGGCCCCGGGGGGCGGGAATCCGCAGGCTCTACCTACGTCCGCCGCAGGTACAGCTAGCGGGCTCGAGGCTCGCCTTTTGCTGGATTTGTGCCTGACCTCTGCCGGCATTGTGATGCCCGCTGCTGCGGTGGGGGACGGCTGGGTCGGCGGCCGCTCGGGCTGGTGGCGTGCGAGCATTGCAGCTTCGTGCTCTACACTGCCTTTAACTGTTAATATCTGCAGGTAATTATCCTCTGCTGTTGCTGCATATTTTGTGTTCTAATTGAGTTGGGGATAGTGAATTCAGAGCGCGGTCGCTTCAAGTCCGGCGGGTAACACCTTTGGAATTCTCTGTGTCATCTCGGCTATGGTCAAAATTAAGATTCATGCTCCACAGTAGACAATAATACAGATAGTCAGCCGGTTTCCTATGCCAGAGGCACCAAAGATAGGACTCTGGCATAGGTCAATTTTGATCTTGATAATTCCAGATTAGACTTCATTAGGCCTACTGTAGTTTTGCACCTTAGGCAATTTCTAGTTTAGGGGTTTTGTAAAGTTTAGGGGGTTAAATACCAAACGGTTTGTAAAGTTTAGGGGTTAAATACCCAGTTTTATAGTTTGGGGGGTGAAGTATTCTAGTAGTAGTAGATTGGGGGGTTATGTAGACTTATTCCTTTGCCTAATTAAGTTGCCACGACTGTTCGGCTAACTAACTTTCATTTTCATGGCGATTGAAGGGCTCCGAGAGACGGCGATGTCACGATCAAGGTGCTCTTCTGCGGGATCTGCCACACGGACCTGCACATCATCAAGAACGAGTGGGGGAACACCATGTTCCCCGTCGTCCCTGGGTGCGTAACAGGTAAACAGCATGTTCACGCAAGATTGCTCGTGCGTTTCTGCTCATCCAATTAACGGCGGCGTGTGCGATGCAAGAGCAGACACGAGATCGTCGGCGTCGTCACGGCCTCACGGGTGTCACCAAGTTCGCGGCCGGGGACACGGTGGGCGTCGGCTACCTCATCCTCGTGCCGCGTTCCTGCGACAGCTGCCGTGGCGGGCACGAGAACCGCTCCAGGGTCGTGCTCGCCTCCAACGGCGTGGACCGCGACGGCGCCACCACCCAGGGTGGCTTCTCCGACTTCGTCGTCGTCATCGACCAGGGATACGTCGCAGTGTCGCACGGGTCCCGGGGCGCCTGCCTCCCGAAGCGGCCTCGCCGCTGCTCTGCGCCGGTCACGGTATGCAACAGCCCCATGACACGGTACGGCCTGAACTCGCAAGGCAAGCGCCTCGGCCAGCCGCGACGCCGAGGAGATAAAGGCCGCGGCGGGCACCCTGGACGGACGGTCTCGGCGGGGCGAGGCGTCACAAGTAGATCCAGGCGGCGGCAGGGAGCCGGAGAGGGACGTAGCCCCGTTGGTCTTCGTCTCCATGGGCGGCGAGCTTCCGGTGGGAACGGAACATGGGGTGGATGGTGGTGGCTAGGGCCGGCTCTATAATTTTAAGGGTCTTGAGCAAACAAGAAGATAAGGATCCGATGAAATAATTTTTAATAATAAGGCTCCTGACTGACTTCAGCATTATTTGAAATTGGAAAAAACTTATATGGAGCACCTTTCTACGATTCTACGAACTGATCTTCTTATTTTTTTTCTTTTCTGAGCACCAGACAAATGCTTCTTAGGCAACATCTATCATATTCAAATAAATACATTGAATTATAAATTTTAACCCTAGCACAATCGGTATAAGCATAGCGCATACAAAAAGACAAAAAAAATTGGAAATACTAATCAATCGGTGTCTTGCTTACTGTGACGAGCGAAGCGGATCTGTATCCTTGCCATTGCCGGCCGCCGCCTCGCCAGGTGAGGAGCCAATCGGATCGGCGCGGGCGTCTCCTCTCATCAGCCAGAGCACATCAATGAGCAGGCAGGGTCGTGGCAGTAGGAAACTATCAATCGAAACGTCGCATGTGGCCTGCCCTCCGCTCGATGGATGGTTACGTAGAATAGGACTGAAAGGGAGAGTTACCTACGGCATGGGATGCTTTGTGATGGACCTTCAAATATTTAATATGCCAAATAAAAAATTATATGTACTAATTACCTATATGGTCTTGGGCCCTCCAGCTCTATGGGTCCCGGGTGGTTGCACAGCCTGCCCCTCTCCTAGAGCTGGACCTAGTGGTGGCGGTGGCGGCGGCTGGTGTCGGAGACGGAGCCGTCCAAGCTTTATGCAAATATATACATTCGGGACTTTACAAACGGACCTCTAATTTGGATTGCGGTTATTGATCGCGATTTGAAATTGGGGATTTTATGCAAATATATGATTCGGTATTTACAAAATGACCCCTAATTTGGATCGCCACCGTTGATCGCGATCAAACCGGGGGGAGTTTTACAAATATTCGACGCTGGGGCCGGAGCAGCCGACGAGCGCGCGCTGCCGGCGGCGATCTCCGCTCGCACCGCCGCAACGGATCACGCTCTATCCTCCAGATATAATCCGTCCAGCCGCTGCCTCCGACTCCCCTTGCTCTCCTCTCACTTTTCTGGCTCTTCCGGCGATTCGGCGGCGACCGCGCGTCGCTACTCGCTAGCTCCTTGGGCTGAGAGTTTGAGACGGCGAGGGGGAGCTGTAGCGTAGCAGTACAGGTTTCTTCAGAGCTTGCTGATTTTGTTTCTTGCTACCAGCTCGACGGATTCAAATTGCCCCACCGCGCCGCCGGCGGCGCTGACCGGGCTCGTTGAGGAAGACACGCGCGCTGCCATCAGTCCATCACGGATCGATAGTGACGTCTGCCAGGGCCAGCTCGCCTAGGGGCGCATGTCGCGTGTCCGTGTGCCGCGCGCTGGTTATTCCTTGCTCGCACCTCGTCCCTGTTCTTGGTGCTTCCTTCCATGACTGCTGTGCTTCCTTTTCAGTTTGACCTTTTTTTCTGTTTCATTCGGAATACAAATTATGTTACGAAAACCAAAGTGATGCGTCTTCTTTTCTAGATGAATTCTAGTAACCTCCCTTTATTGTGCGTTTCTGATCATCCAATTAACGGCGGCGTACAATAATGCAAGAGCATGCACGAGGTCGTCGGCGTCGCCACGGGCGTCGGCCCCGGCGTCACCAAGTTCGTGTCCGGCGACACGGTGGGCGTGGGCTACTTCGTCGACTCGTGCCGCGCCTGTGACAGCTTCCGCGGCGGGCACGGGAACTACTGCCCCGGGGTCGTGCTCGCCTCCAACGGCGTGGACCGCGACGGCGCCGCCACCCAGGGTGGCTTCTCCGATCCGACACCGTCGTCGACGACGAGTGCTACGTCGTCCGGGTCCCGGGGCGCCTGCCCCCCAAACGCGCCGCGATGCTGCTCTGCTCCGGCGTCACGGTGTACGCCCCATGAGGCCATGACGCAATACGGCCTCAACGCGTCGTCGGGCAAGCGCCTGGGCGTCGTGCCGTCGTCGGGCTCGGGGGCCTCGGCCACGTGGCCGTAAGTTCGGCACGGCGTTCGGGATGACGGTCACCGTCATCAGCTCGTCGCCGGGAAAGCGCGTGGAGGCGCTCGGCTGCCTCTGCGCCGACGAGTTCCTGGTCATCGCGCGGCGGCGGACACCTTGGACGGCGTCATCGACACGATCTCGGCGCGGCACCCGGTCGCGCCGCTGCTGGAAGATGTCCGTCGGCGCGCCGAACGAGCCGCTGGAGCTGCCGACCCACGCCATCATCCAGGGTGGGAAGCGCGTGGTCGGGAACGTCGTGGGCAGCGTCGGCGACTGCCAGGCGATGCTGGACTTCGCGGGTAGCACGGGCATCACCGCGGACGTCGAGGTCGTCGGGATGGGCTACGTCAACACGGCCGTGGAGCGGCTCGGGAGGAACGACGTGAGGTACCGCTTCGGCGTCGACGTCGCCGGCAGGTTGGGCGCGGCTGCTTAGGTTGGGTTCGACGAAATGTTACCGGGCTTGTTTTCCGAACATGGAGTTGCCAAATGCGAATAAAGTTCATTTATTTACTTCTCGAGAAACTTGTTTAGACAAAGGAATCTATTTATTCGTAAGACGCCTGAAATTTCATCTCGTACTCCCTATTGGACTCAGGAATCAGGATGGTTACTCCTTTTGGTTTGGCACGAGTCATGCATTTCTGTGACATTTTCTTTTGTCGAACTCTGTCGTAGTATGCTGTATGCTGTATGCGTCCCTCTCTATCTGAACTGCTTCGTAAACTTCTGGTATTTCCGTTTAAGCAATGGAAATTAGGGATGCACCTCGATTCGGGAAAAAAAAAGTTCCTCGTAGAGTGTATTTGGCCCAAAAAAGTGTAGTACTTTATATGCTACCTGATTTCGACCATTTGAAATTGAAAGTCCAAATTTGAAACCTTTGGACCGAAGCCGCCGCCTCCATTCCTCCACCAGTCCACGATCGCCACCTACGCCCAACCAAACCCAACTCCTCACCTGCCTATATACGCAACCTCACCACCGCCTTCACCTCTGCGCTCCGAGATCCCGATCCCCGACAATGTCGACCGCATCCTCGCTGCGCGCAGCGGCCCCGAGCACCGCCCCCTGCGCCGGACTCAGATCCACCTCTGGTAAACCTCTCTCTTTCTCTCTCCCGAGCGCCGGATTTGCATTGGATCCATCGACGGGTTTTCGCTTACCTGGTTTCTGTGTTCTCCGCTGCAGCAGCGAGCAGCGTGCGCGTGGCGCCGGCGGCGCGAGGGGGACGTGGCAGGCTTGTGGCCCGTGCGGGTGCGGCGGTTGCAGTTGCGTGTCCTTGCACTGATTTTAAGTTTTTTTTTAGCTGTTTAGCGTTGTCCACGAGCCTGCGACGCGCGTTGGCATCTGCTGCTGTTGTGCTGAGCTATTCTTTTCTCCGTGTGTGATCTTTGTGCAGGCAAAGGCGGATGCGCCGTCGGGTGCCGCGGCCCCCAAGTCCGACGGGTAAGAACGTCGCACTGCCTCTTGTCGATGAAGTATGTATATGCATTCTAAGTACTCGATGGTGCTTCAGGGTCCACACAAAACCAACGAATTAGTATATGTTGAGGTGATATGTAACTTCGTAGTAATTCTCATCCGTGGTGATAGGCAAATTCGTCCAATGGGCTATGCACAACTTCGAACTTGATTAGGATTTGTTGACTGGTGTGTTAACTGCGGTCACCGTGACATAATTGTCTTAGATTCGAACATCTCCCGAGCAGGGGCCAACTTGATTAGGATTATGTGCTGTTCCAGCAGAGTTGGATTGCAGTTTTTATTTTTATGTCAATCATCAAGGGCCAACTATTCTCCTCTGTTCCCCATTGGCATAATCTCTTCTTCCAAATGACTAGTGCAAATAGGGCAGATGTTCATAAGCTCAGCTGGGCAACCAGTGTGGAATGTAAGTCGCTGAAGCTAACCATGGTAGATGATTAGCAGAATATTTTGCTGAGATTGTTGGTTATTTGTTGTTTTCTTTGACCCAGTTTCCTCGCAAATGCAAATGGTACAAGACTCTTGCAATAATTAAATCAGATCATAGGTACCACTTCCACAAATAACGCGTCACGCGTCAATGTCCTTAATCCCAACTGAATAAATAATTTATGTGGCAATTACTTGTTGCCATTCTGTGATGTGATATATGCATGTTGAAGTAGCTGTAACCTGTAGCAGTTGTGTCACTTCTATGTGGCACTGCCCATGTTGATTTGCATCTGGATTATTTTGATCTGGTAGCTACTATTGTTCTTCACTTGCATCCGAAATTCCATCATATGTTTGAGTATTAGGTCATGATAGTTTACATAAGTTTGATATGGTCAACTTTTCGTATATGACATTCACATACGTTTTATGGAGCATCTTTGTAGATAAATGAACAGCAGTGTATCCGTCTCATCTCTCTGCAATTATTAGCGCCTACATTTCCCCAGCAAATTTAGACAAAGTAACCAAGTGGGATTTTGAGCATTGATTTCTGATCACAATAATACTCACTTGTTCTAGCTACCCATAGGTTATGTTAGAACTGTACAATTTTAATCTATACTGTAGATGATGCTGTCACTACTGAATTAGTTGCAAGATGAAATTTGGCACTGACCAGGCTGTCTCACCTAGCATGTTTTGTATAGGTTATTAACCTGAAAGTAGTTGTTTTAGTCAGTAAAGTGAATTAAATGAACCTACTTACTAATTAAAAATGGAGGCATTATATTCTACTTTCATTGTAGCTGGCAGTTGGCAGCACTGGATGATACCAGTTTTCATCAAATATAATCCAAAATGCATCAAACTTATTGACAGAAAAGAAGAAATCTTAAGATTTTTCTGTTGTGAACACCGGAGTAAAACTAGGCCTAATCACCAGCTCACATTCAGAAAGATTAATGGGATTAACTCATAGTTAATGCGGTTTGTTCATTTCATGAAAATATTTATCCTGTTCTAAGATATATGAAAGTACATTTAGCAGGCAGCACGTGGCAGCTCGCATTGTTAACAATTTAGAAACCATAATAATCTTTGGCTAACCATTTCTGCATCTCCTACAAATGGAGTTTTTCTTTTTTTAATGTGTCATGCTTTAAGCTAGATGTATGTAAAGACTGACCATTAGGTGGCAACACTTGAGCTTTAACAACATGATTTCTTTTGTGCTCAACTGCAAATTCGTAATTTTACTTACCTTTTCTTTCAGCCATGAGGTCTTGCTGTTTGAGGCTCTTCGTGAAGCCTTGATAGAAGATATGAAACTGGATCCAACAGTGTGCGTGTTTGGTGAAGATGTTGGTCATTATGGTGGTTCTTACAAGGTGACAAAAGGTTTGGCTGATATGTTTGGAGACCTCCGAGTGCTGGATACCCCTATTGCTGAGAACTCATTTACCGGCATGGGGGTTGGAGCAGCAATGAAAGGACTGAGGCCTGTTGTTGAAGGCATGAACATGGGCTTCCTGCTCCTTGCTTACAATCAGATCTCAAACAACTGTGGCATGCTTCACTACACTTCGGGTGGCCAGCTTAAAATCCCACTTGTGATCCGGGGCCCTGGTGGTGTTGGTCGTCAGCTTGGAGCAGAGCATTCACAGCGTCTGGAGTCGTATTTCCAGTCAATCCCTGGCCTGCAAATGGTTGCCTGCTCAACTCCTTACAATGCTAAAGGTCTGATGAAAGCCGCCATCAGGAGTGAGAATCCTGTGGTGCTGTTTGAGCACGTCCTTCTGTACAACCTGAAGGAGAAAATCCCCGACGAGGAATATGTGCTCTGCTTGGAGGAGGCCGAGATGGTGCGGCCTGGGGAGCACGTGACCATCCTCACCTACTCACGTATGAGATACCACGTGATGCAGGCCGCAAAGACACTAGTGAACAAAGGGTACGATCCAGAGGTCATTGACATCAGGTCGCTGAAGCCGTTTGATCTGCACACGATTGGCAACTCCATCAAGAAAACCCACCGTGTGCTGATAGTGGAGGAGTGCATGCGCACGGGAGGGATTGGCGCCAGCCTGAGATCAGCCATCATTGACAACTTCTGGGACTACCTTGATGCCCCCATCATGTGCTTGTCATCACAGGATGTGCCGACGCCATATGCTTCAACCCTGGAGGATGCGACCGTCGTGCAGCCTGCCCAGATCGTGGCCGCGGTTGAGCAAATCTGCCAATAGGAAGATGACGACTGTGTTGGAAAATCATCGGGTTATTATATCGTTGCTGCCATAAAAGTTTTCTGTTTTTGCCTTGTAGCTAGGCATTCGTTGCGGTACAGGCTTATAGCCGTCCTGTTCGTATTTTGAGGTGTATGCTTGAATGCATTGCTGCATGGAGTTGATCTAATTGTCCCTTTTCTGCGAGTTGCTGATTGCCGAATGCTATGGTTTGAACATGTCATTACTGGCAGAAAATCATTGTATAGACAGGGTGAGAATATTTTTCTCATGGGTACACAACACTACCAACTAACAAATGTCTGGAGATTTTACAAGTCAGTGAGAGGAGAGTTGAATAGGAATTCCATGTGCAACAAGCAGAAATAATACTCAATACTAAGATCAGATACATCACTAGATAACATTCTCATTTTACCACCTGTAAGTGTAATGTAAGTTACTACACTCTGCAAGCTCGTCAGTAGTCGCTGCCGAAGTCGGGCTCCCTCGGCTTGGGCACGGGCATGAGGAGCTCGTTCCCTGCCCCTGTCCGCCTGGAGCGCTGCCGGTGCACGCCGCGCAGCGCGTTGGCTGCGAACCGCGACACGAGGATCGTGGTCCTGATGCTGTTCTTGCCCTCGTCGTCCTCCATGAGCTCCTCCTCCCTGCGCCGCAGCTCGGCCGCCTTGCGCTTGAGGTGCCTCCGCCACGCGGCCTGGATGTAGGTTGCCGCCCACGTCCGCCACTGGTGCGAGTAGAACCGGAACGTGTGCTGCACCTGCTTGCTGTGCATCCGCCGGAACTGCCCCGCCACGAACTTGAGCTCGTCGGCGTGCAGCGCGAAGGCCTCGACCTCGGAGAGCGCCCTGACGGTGCGCGTGGACGACGGCAGGCAGACGCCGGCCTTGGGGTCGAGCGCCCAGGTGAGGAGCTCCTCCCCGCAGAAGTCTCCCTCCTCGAGCAGGCTCCGGTTGTAGAACCCGGTGCGGCCGCCGTCGGTGGTGATGCTCTCGAGGCTGCCCCGGATGATGAAGAACATCTGCTCGACGGGGTCCCCTTCCCGGATGATGTAGATGTGCTCGGTGCAGAGGCTGGGCTTGAGGCGCTCGCAGATGGCGTCGAGGAGGCGCTCGTCCATGTTGGCGAAGAGCGGGACGCGGCGGACGAGCCCCAGGCAGAGGTGGCGCTTGATGTCGCGGCGGAGGTCCTTGGGCAGGTTCTGGACCAGCGCCTCCTCGTCGACGCCGTGGGTGTTGAGCCACTTGTACTGGTCGTAGCGGCGGACGCGGTCGCGGAGTTCCGGGGGGAGCAGGCGGTGGTGCATCCACTGCTCCGAGTCGCGCTGCTTCACGCGCATCTCCTCGAGGCGGACGGTGAGGGACTGGAGGTAGGTCTGGATGTTGCCGATGAGCATGGCCATGAGGATGAGGCCGAAGATGGCGAGCGCGATGGAGAAGAGCGCCTCCCCGGTGTAGATGCTGGTCTTGAGCCCCTGCCCCAGGGTGCTCAGGTTGGCGAGCCCCCACCAGAGGCAGAAGAGCAGCTTGGAGGCCGTGTCCTTGGACTTGAGCACGTTGGACGTCACGGCCGTCGAGTAGATGCCGTAGTTGAAGGGGGGCACGCCGTCCCGCCCTGGCTCGCAGGTCTCGTTGATCACCTGACGGGTGATGGTGCGCCACTCCAGGAAGCCCAGCTGCCGGTCGTTGCCGCAGTACATGTAGATGACGTTGCACCCCGGGAACTCGTTGCACGCTTCCCGCCAGCAGTCGCTCACGCGCTCGATCGACAGAAGGTACCAGAAGGCACCAACGATCTGCAACGATTGCAAATATGTATATTTATATACAAATACATATATACATATCCAGGTGAAATCCTAATGCAATTGCTGGTTACTGCTGCAGCATTCGACGTACGTGGCTGGCGAGCAGGTACCAGAGGAGGTAGTAGGCGGCGCCGGCGTAGGCGGTCTCGGCGAAGGCGCCGCTGCTGCGCTTGAGCTCGGAGGAGATGGGGTAGATGCGCACCACGCGCGGGATGTACTGGGTGAAGACGATGAAGAGCAGACGGTCCCTGGTGTCCAGCACGGCGGTGCCCTTGGAGCGGTGCAGGAAGCTCCAGATCACCACCTGCGGGAACGGGATCACGGACAAGAGGTCGGCGGCGAAGAAGCGGCGCATGTAGCGGCGCGCGATCTGCGCGGTGTCGATGACGAGCTCGCCGCGGCCGAACACCCGGGACGAGGGCTTGATGTAGGCGGTGCGGAACTGCAGCGCGATGCGGACGAGGAAGAAGAGGTCCACCACGGTGCGCACCACGGTGGTGGCGATGGCGAGCCACCGGTCGATGCCCACGCACAGGTTGCCCTCGTCGGTGACCATGGGCAGGTAGAAGAACATGGGGTCCACGGCGATGGCCACGATGCAAGAGATGAGGAACGCCCGGTTCAGCCGCACCAACATCGGGTCCTGCGGGTCGAAGATGCGCCGGGAGGTGTTCTTCAGGTCCTCCTGGAACACCGCCGCCATGGTCGCGCCGGCGCGGATCGACCGCCCGATCGTGCGCAGCTGCGCCGACCCCTGCGTGATCACGCCGCGCGCCAGCGACTCCGTCGGCACGAACCGCCGCCGGGACGCGCTCACGCCGGCGCCGGCGCCGACGCCCGCGTAGTCCATCTGGAAGCCCGACCGGTCCACGCCGCCGTACGACATCCTCCTCGGGCTCTCGTCGCCCTTGAGCCTAGCTACGCGCCTCCACGCACGCGCGCATGCAGATCAGTCAGATGCGCGTACTGCAATTGGAACTTCATCGAGAACAGAAAGAAAGGGGAAGAAGAAAAATGCTGCTCACCTCACGAATTTGTGCCTATGGCCGTCGATGAACCGCTTGAAGGCGCCGCCGCCGAACATAACGCGCCGATGAAGGGGGAGGAGGATCGATTCGATTCATCGAGCGCCCATTCATCACGACATGTCCAATCGATCACTGAGCGGTCAGTGAGAAATTCCCACAAACACTGCGATCGATGGAGATGAACAGGCATGCATCGCCGCAGAGCTATCAGCACCTGTGTGAGCGGTCAAAGTTTTTCCCAAATCGGTTCGCAAAAAAAAATGTTTTCCCCAAATCGCCGCATCAATAGCGGCCTTCTATTTTTCCTCCTCTTTGCCCCCTCCGATTGCGGGCTTTGCCCCACACTTCTGGATCGCACTTGGGCCAAATATCTCGGGGCCGAGCGGCCCAACCAGAACCAGTAGCGACCCACCTAAAAACGGCACGGCACGAGATCACCCTCCGATCCGCGCATCCCGCGGCTCGCCGCCGCCCTCCACTTGACCTGCCCGCCCACTCTTTCCCCAACGCTAGTCGTCACCGCCGCCGCATTTTTCCACCGCGAAATTCCCCTTCCAAAACCCCGCGATGCCTCTGCTGCTGCCGCCGCAGGCGCGGCGGTTGCCGGCGGCGCTGCTCGTGCCGGCGCGGGGGCTCCTGGAGGCGCGCGTGCCGTGGGCGCGGGACCGGGCCCTCGACCACGCCGTGGAGCGGGAGCGCCACCTCGTCCCGTTCCTCCTCGCCAAGGACGCGCTCCTCGCCGCCACGCCGCCGCCGCACGCCGTGCCGCTGCACTCGCTGCCCTCCACCATCCCGTTCCCGTTCCGCCCGCTCCGCTTCCTGCAGCTCTACCCCTCGGCGTTCGCGCTCTCGCCGCACCCCATCGAGGTGTCCCCGACGCCCAGGCTCTCCGCGCTGCACGCCGCCGAGGCGCAGGTCGTTGACGCCACCCGACCCGACGCCGCCGACCGCCTGCTGCGGCTGCTCATGCTCGCCCCCTCCCGCGCGCTCCCGCTCCGCCTCGTCGCGCGGCTCCGCCTCGACCTCGGCCTCGCGCCGGACTTCCAGCGGTCGCTGCTCCCCAACTACCCGGACTACTTCGCGCTCTCCCCCGACGGCACGCTCCTCGAGCTCGTCTGCTACAGGAAGGACCTCGCCGTGTCGGCGATGCAGTCCTACGCGCAGCGCACCGGCGGGTACAAGGTCGGCGACGCGGTCGCCTTCCCGCTCTCGTTCCCCCGGGGGTTCGAGCTCGACAAGAAGGTGCGCATGTGGTTGGACGAGTGGCAGAGGCTGCCGTACATCTCGCCCTACGAGGATGGGTCGCACCTTGCGCCAAGGAGTGACATCACAGAGAAGAGGACCGTGGCGGTGCTGCACGAGGTGCTCAGCCTCACGGTGGGGAAGAAGATGGAGAAGGAGGTGCTGGTCAAGCTTGGGGAGGCGCTGCGGCTGCCGCCAGGGTTCAGGAAGGTGGTGGCTAGGCACCCTGGGATTTTCTACATGTCCCACAAGCTGAGGACGCAGACGGTGGTGCTTAGGGAGTCATACCGGAGGCATATGCTTGTGGACAAGCACCCAATGATGGGGATAAGGTATCAGTACCTTCATCTGATGCATATGGGGAAGGAGGAGATTGGAAAAGGCAAAGGCAAGGATCGTAAGAGTAGTCGTGGTGAGCAACTGATTGGGGAGGAATTTGGTGCAGAAGGAGAGGATGGTGATAACGATGAGGACTATGATGATGAGGAGGATGGAGACGAATTGGACGAGGAGGACATGGAAGCAGGTGTTGCTTCTGAGGATGAGGAGAGTGATGACGACATCGACGAAGATACAGGGAAACAAATTGCTCACTGATATTGGATCTCGCAACTGTTCTTCAATATGATATACAATCAACTTCCGTGTCAGGTAGAAAACCTATTAGAAGATGGAACATGTTTTTGTTTAACTTGATTTTGATGTAGCTACAGATATTAAGTGCAACCATTCTTGTTGTATCATTGTGGCTTCACCTGAGTTATTCAAATTCTGATCTAGATTCTGAGCATATCTACGTTACTCGTATAACAGGCTTATATCTCAAATTCCCTTCACTAATATTCTGATCTTCAACTAAAAGGATGCTTGCCACATCTATTTTCTAGCCATGTATCCACATATTTGCCCTTCATTATCTGACAAGGATTGTTCTGTACTCATGGTGAATGAATTGAGGAGCTCTTGGTTTTAGGTTTGTGCTTGGTTAAAGCTTTGACAATACCACCAAACTTGTATTTTTCTACTGTCACGCCCATATAAGTGCATACATGTAAAATCTAGGGGTATCTCATAGATTTACTTGTAACTTATGAAACCTACATGTCTACATATATGATAAAGGGTGATACTGCATACATATATTAGTGGGATAGGGTTGATGATGGTACCCAAAGTTGAAATTATATATTCTTCGAAGGAAAATCATAACTTTCTTTATGAGAACAAGAAACTACACACAGAGGTCTGATCCTCTGTTCCCTTCTGGATAAGAGTTTCTCGCATTGTGTGTGCTAGTCCTATCTAAGATTTTTACAGATTACATAATCTATACAATTAACTTAAATAAAAAATACTGAGTTATTTGGACACTGACTGCTTAAGCGTTGACAACTCTTTCCATTTTATGTTACTGCAGTATCCATTAATTGCTCTGTACTGTGTGATAGCCATTAGTATGTTCCCAAAATGATACAAAAATAACTTATTCTACTGGATCCATTTCTATACAGCTTGTTTCTATTAGGCTTTGACATTTAGGGGGTTATAAAACCAAGAGAACAATTTTGAACTGACCAATATGTTTTCGTCTATAATGTCTTGGGAATAAGAGATAGAAAGTTTGTATAGATTGTTACTTGTAAGATTTGAAGGGAGAGGGAAGATAAATTAGGGCAACAGAAAGCGTGGTTCTACAAATTTTCATACCTCAATTTATTTGACTTTATGTGTTCCTGAACAACTGATCCAACTTTTGTACTACTGTTGTTGTTTTATCACTGATGTCAACGAGTAACTTCAAACTATTTATTGCACATGCAGTTCATGGTGTTATTATGGCAATCCACATAAAAGTACTCAATTGGTATGTTAATGCATACTTTTGGTTCTAGTACTATCCTTAAAAGTTGTGCAAAAAGGGAAAAACTAGTTTCATATTTCAAACACAACTGCCTTATTCAATCGTGTACTGCAAAAAGCAGGATATATTGGTTTGTTACTAACTGGGTGAAGTTACATCTTTAGACTGATTTGGAGGGTGGTTTTGCTGACGTGGAATGAAACAAGGGAGGTTTTGCCCCAAAGTTGACACATTTGGTTAAGTGGACTTCTGAAAAGTTTGAATGAATAAAATGGATTAATCCTATTTATGAACTCATGATGCATAGTGGTGCTTCAATGGCACTATATTTTCTTGCTACAATGCATTTTCAGAATGGTTTTTACCGCAATACTAGTAGGCACGCAGCTAGATTTTTACCAAGTCCATTTCTTACTGTGAATATAAGTAGTTAAATACTGTGACCCACGTAACACTGCAGCTGTAGCCAACACTTACCCAGCCGGCACTCCATGTTGGCTCTAATTGATTTGAGCAAATGTTTTGCCTCAATTTGGATTGTCAAGCCTCAATTTAGTCTAGCACCTTAGCCTGTATGTTTTGCCTGATGGGCTGAGCCCGCACACACTAGTAATGTTGCTCAGATGATTAAGCCAAATCGAATTTATCAGACTACTAGGCCAATATACTTGAGATCTGTTAATCTACAAAAGTGCCAATGTATTAGAGTACCATTTCGATTGGAGCCAGTAATACCAACATTTTGGAAGATTTGCAAGTTTTAGTTTTAGAGGACCACAGATAATGTCTCAGATAAGTTCCATTTATTCCTAACCTTTTTTGAATTAACATGGTTCTATTTTCTTTCTGTAACATATTCGCTCAGGTTCACCATTGTTCTTTTTTTTTGTGAAAGTTCACCATTGCTCTATACAAGGGTAAGAAAATCATGTCTGAGAAAAAAAAGTGTTCAGGAAAAGAATGATGTTACAATGTTTTGGACTTTGTTATGTAGACTGTTAATACCAAAAAACTTGTAAGGCAAGTGTCTTTATTGAAATTATTGACGGATCATGTCACTGCTTAACGCATCCAGGAGAAGCCATCTGCTACTACAGCCATGCGTGCTGGTGTACATGAAAGGCATATTGAAGCAATGCTGATTTAAATAGTGAGCTTTGTTGTATGACTGGAAAAGTAAGAAATGGCATAATATCATCAATGCAATTGTTTGATATTCTCCTGTGGAATCTTGTCGCATGATTAATCTGTTGCATGTTGTGATGCCAAGAGCCCAAGATACGAGTACTTAATGGAAAATGAATGCTGAATCCTTAGTTGCAATACCAGAAGTCCGTGACTGTTGTAGTCGAATCAAGATATTGTGCTGATTTGAGAGTTCACTGATAGTTTGATTTCTTTTCCTGTTAGGTAGCATTGACACATGCAGCATCCTTCCTCCAAAACACCATGTGTACTGCTGGGCGCTTCTCAGTCAGCTTAGTTGTATATTCTACTGATATTCACTGATTTTAAGTGGCACATATCCTAACCTACAGGCATAAAAAGTATTCAAATGTTCTCATCATGTTATCTTTGAATTATGAATATTTGATTGGTACAAGTGCTGATATTCACATAAGCACTCTCGTCTTTCTGCAATCTATTGCATCTTGTTCTTGTGGACTTGATGATGTCATAATTCCAGTGAATCTTTGCTTTTCTAGTTAGTTTTTCTTTCCATTGTTTTGAACTCACAAAGTTTCAATTCATTTATTTCCATTGGCTAAACTGAAAAGAAACCTCTTGAGTCTTGACTAGTTTGTAGCTGATCTATTTAATATCTGGGTGAAGTGTCTTGGATAGGTTGGAGTTCTAATTTTGGAGAATCAGAAATATATCTGTAGTCACATTGTATGAGTTCAGAGTCTGCTATTTTACCTTGTGATTCAATATCCTCAGTACAGACACTTGCACTTTTTTGCCAGTTTGCCACCATTTAATTGTAGCATTCTATATACTGATTCTGTGGCCTTCAGGAACACCAGATAGGCAGATACCCTGTCCTCACTTCTTGAGACAGCCATGTGACTGAGAACCAGACTGCTGGGGACAGGTACCAAGTGATACTACAACCACAGTGTCGTCAGTGAGTTCCATCTCCATTTGCAACTGCCTAGCCTCTAACATGAACCAAGCACCAACACCTGATCAGAAGATATGGTGTGTCTCCTTGCATGGATTGAAGCACGCATATCTCACGTTGATCTGCGTCAACCAGCAAGGTTGGTTGCGACAGGTATTGTCCAGGATCATGCTCATGTCTTTCAGAATCTTTAACACGACTGATATTCTGGTTCTAATGATCCATGTCCCAATTCTGGGGGTATCTTCATGGCTGTATTCTTATAGCTTCTGATTTGGTATCCTCCATGATTGCATCTGCACCTGTTTTACCATCTCTGCATCTCATTGCAGCACATGTCGTAGTTATTTAGTAACTATCTGACTTTATATACTCATCAAAGCTAGTTACCTGATCATACACATTTTCATCATTTCACTAGTTGGATATATCATGTCAGATTTAAAGCTTGTTCAGGGTAGTAGGGGTCATCTGTTCTTTATCGTGACCACTTGGGTGTGATATCATTCTGTGTTCAGCAGCACCACCTTTTTTTTTTCTTGTTCGACTAATATTTCTTATTGTTCTTCCAGGGTAAGCTAACAAAAACACCAATCAGAGTTCAGAGGACATAACGGGATGGATGCAATAAGTGCTCACCTACTGAGATCTCCATCTGTTCAATTGTTTCTTTTGATAAGTTGGGTCATGAGTTTATGACATATAACATGGATTCTCGTTTGGAGCACCATATACCATTGTCCTCACTTGTTGGGCACAGCCATGTGACTGAGCAACAGACTGATAGGGGAATAACTACCGAGTGATAGTCTACCACGCAGCACTGTCTTTGGCAGATGGACAGTGAGCTCCATCTCCATGTGCAGCTGCCCCTCCTCTAACATGAGCGGAGCACCAATGCCCGGCCAGAGCATATCGGTGTGTCTCCCTGCATGAATTCAAATCACGCATGTCTCGCGGTGCCAACCGCTGAAAGCCCCGACAGGTATCTTCGAAGTTAAGGTTCATGCCGTCAAGGATCTGATCATAAATCATAGTATTCTGGTTCTAAAGACCCACGCTGCAAGGTGTCGTCAAGGTTAGTGTTCACGTACCCCAGAACTTGAGCATGACTGATACTTTGGTTCAGAAGATATTACATGTCCGACATCCATGTTTTCTGGGCCAGTTTTCCCAAACTGATTTGGTTGGACTTGGACACAAGTAGGGTCACACACTCACAAGTCACACCCATGTTAAACCATGTGCCTAAAATGTTACATCCGGGGACAAGATCCCGGGTCCTGGCGACGGCCAACTGATAACCAACCCGGGGACACACTCGCTCACCAGTCTGCTGCCTGTCTGATTCGGTCAAGAGACCATGGTGGCCCTAGCTCAGTCAGACGGGGGTTAGGAGTTGCTGTTGGACTAAACAAAGCATTTTCCTGTTTCATCAGATGCACAAGGTCATTATCATATAGGACTGCAATTAGCACAGCCACTTAAGAGCTCCCCAAACATAATTGAGATGAGATGTGTGTGACAGTGTGACATGCCACCCGTACCAGCGTCCCCTCCACAGAAACTGGCATCTCCGGCCGGTAGCAAGCATATCTCTGTCGTCGTGGACTCATCCTGGACTTGGACTCCACCGAAGCTGTTTGGTGTCATGGCATTTTCCTAAGCTAGTTCCAACTGCTCTACTCTTCAGTCGCAGATCATGCAGCTATCTGACTGACTGACTGACTGACTGACTGGCCACTTGCGAGGCACAAACTCTGGCAGTGTCTCTGCATGATTGTCAGGTTCAGAGACTTGGAAATCATGGTCTCATGGATTGCTGCGGCCACCCGAGGCCTGCAGGCCACAAGAACTGGTGGAATCTTGCGTAGAAAGATCGCTTAGATGGGAGCTGTAGAGCATGCAAGCATTGGCCCTTGTGATTTCCAGGGATAAAGCAAAGTGGGGGTGTTCCTATCAACATCTTGCATTAGCGCCTCAGGACAGCAGCCACGAATTTTAAAATCTCCATTCCTTAGCAGATTCTTGTTAGGTGATTAGTAGCGATTTCTGGCCGGTGACCAACGGAGTCTCTTCATAATTGAAGGAAGGTTAAGCTTATGCAGATTAAGCAATATCTTATCTGTCACAACAAGTTAAAGGGCCCTTAATTAAATGCTGAATTTCGCAGAAATAATCCAACTACTACAAAGATCAAAAAACATTACATGTATTTCTTCTTCTTCGTTTTTTTTTCCCTTCAGAACATGCACTGCACGTTAACACCAGATTTCCCGTACAGTTACAAGAATGGGTCAAAAATTTCAGGCAGGCCTGGTGGCTAATGTGGTTGGCTGATTCGTGTCCAAATTCGACAGGATGTACGCACTGCCTTAAGCTAACAAAGTGGGAAGATTTGAATACAATTTTGCATGTATAAAAAGGTACTTGCGGGAATCCTGCGTCGAAAAGCAGGCCTAAGATCGTCTCAAACCTTCCAAAGATGACGTTCCATCTCGAATTCTCTTATTCGGTTTGATTGATGGCATCACTGCATACGTACTCAGACACTCTTAACAATTGCTTCTTTTGCCACTTCTTTTCTTCGAGGTATGCTACTTAATTGCACCCTGAAATAAACTTATAGTGATCATTCCCCACTAGTAGAGAAATGAGCAGTAGTCCCGGCACATCTTAACATCCTTTTGTAGCACATCAATGATTGCAGAGTTCGGCCATCGGCTCACAAGTTAACTGGTCTAATTTTTTCTAAAAAAAAGTTAACTGGTTTAATGAGCTTAGTTTAGTCTGTGGTAATCTCGCTTTCTCTCCAATGTTAGTACACTGTAGGGGAAGCACACGTGTGTAGACTTCAGCTAATTAGGTCGCGCTATGTTTGGCAACCTAAATGAAGTTACGAGATGTGTATTGTTATCATTACTTCCTATCACATGGGATTTTAATTTGATCTTCTATCTTCTCCAAAGTCTCCGTTAGACCTTTACATGCAAACACACATATGTCAGGAATTTTACAAGAAGCGGCAGTTCAAATAATACCGTTGCAAAAAGAGAGAGAGAGAGAGGAAATTTACCTACTACGTACATGGTGTAAATTTCTCCCAATACTTTTTTGGTTACTTCAAAACATCATCGATCAACTCCATAAGCAACAGGTCAAACATGAACCGTATTTGAAAGTGCTCGGACCTAATAATAGGATTATCCTAGTTCACCTTAATCTCTCCTAGTTAATCAGCACTACTCCTACGTAAACAAAGCCACGTCTGCAAGATAAGCACTACTCCGGCCGTGTGCTTGCAACTTTGCATGCATGCGCGCGCCTTGCACACTGCCGCATATATACTAAAAAAATGTCTTCCCACGGAGATATAATTATAATATATATACATATATATATCGTAAGCAGTAGCTTTCTTGCCGCGCTAGTCAGTCAATTAGAAAATTTTAAATTCTCTCGCTCGCTTTTGGCCTTAGCTCGCTCGAGCTGATGAGCTTGGACCGGCCGTACGGAAATGGCGCCGGTCCGGTCAGTGACGACCGATCGTCGAAGGATGCCAAGATTCGGACGGTTCGTGTCGTTGTCAGCTGAGCACGCAGATCAGGCCTCGCTCTTTGCCATCCTTTTTTTTTCTTTTTAATCCAAAGGTTGGTCGGTAGCCTATACTATGATATCCTGGATTAGGCAACGAATTGGGGGTTAGATAACGTTCGCGTTCCAAATTCTTGACCGGTGATTGATCAAGCTAATGAAACTTCCCATTAACATTAAAACTGGCCTTGAAAAGAAGATATCGAAAATGAAAGCTTACCGCCTAAAAGGCTAAAATGGTGGGTCGTCTAGATTTTCTTTAGAACACCGGAGGAAGCAGCCACGGCTGTCCACGTTCTCCCGTACCAGTGGACGCGCTCTACTGCTCGTCTGCTCTAGCTCCACTCGTCAAGGCGACGCGGACACTCTCCCTCGGCCGGTCGACACGGACACAATACCCGGTCCCCCTCGATCTTGAAGCCATCCACGACGTGCGCGCGCAGACATCCCCCGGCGGATCGGATCGGAACGGCGGCTGCCACGCCGCGCCGGCAACGCCCGGGCGTCGTCGATGGCGTCGCATCAACGGCGCGTCGCGGGGTTGGCGGCGCGGCGACAACGACGATCGACGGCCTACCGGTCCCGGCCGCCCCGCGTCGCCGTCGCGGCGGCCTCGATCATCCCTTCCCCTGTTCCCTCCCCGCCAAGAGACGTCCTACCGATCGCCGATTCGCCCGCCCGCACCCTTCGGCTGCAGAGAGCCGCGCGCGCGCGCGCGAGCGTCGTGTACGTGGGGGCCGGGCGGACGCACGCACGCACGCATCGCCAGAGCGCGTTTCGTTTCCCTGGGACGCATGCAAGCGAGGAGCTCGCGCGCGCGTCCCTGTCTCGCGGCCGGTTGGGGATATGATGGCGCGCCGATGGATGGGGAAAAGGCCTGATCGCGAGAGCGAGGACCTCGACCCACCGGCTAACCGCTCTCCGGCAGGTTTGACTGCACGCACACGCGGCGCCCTTCTTGGCGTGGCGTTGCATGCATGCAGTCAATCGGCACACGCGGCAGAGCACACCGGTGAATGCTCGTGCGTCCCAACGTTCCCACCAAAAGGGATTCGATTCGACAGGCGCTCCATTTTCACACTGGCACTCTGCCAGTGCTGCTAGTGCGTGGCCGGCGCCTGGATCGATTGCCAGCGCGAGGCGGGCGGGCGGCGGGATCGTATCGGCGCAGCAACGGCCGGCGATCGCGCGGGGTCGCCCTCGCGACGCCGACGGCCGCGCGCGGCGACGTGCGTGGTCGGCGCGACCCGCGACCGCGACGTCGCCGTGCATACGTGCCGGGCGGGCGCGCGCTCCGGGCAACGGAAACGATAATGTCCCGGAAAGGGACGTTGCGCGCGCCGATCTCTCTC
Source organism: Setaria italica (assembly GCF_000263155.2). Taxonomy (NCBI): domain Eukaryota; kingdom Viridiplantae; phylum Streptophyta; class Magnoliopsida; order Poales; family Poaceae; genus Setaria; species Setaria italica. The sequence continues at coordinate 10,315,484 of NC_028458.1, read as the reverse complement.
TCTCTCTCCGCGTCCGCGCGCGCGCGAGTCGGGGCAAAAGCGAAGGGCACGTTCTGCAGCTGGTAGTCGTCAGGTGGCTGCTGGGAATGGGATATGGGATGACCCGACCGACCCGGCTACCGGTTTTGTTAGTTAGTTGGGCGCTTTCGATATTACTACGGCGGCTTCGCGTTATCTGTGCGTCGCGCAGCATCGGAACGCTGGGGACTTGCTGCTTTCGTGCTCCATCGCGTCTGTGCTCGCACATGACGGTTGCCTGGTTAGGCATTGTAGATTTTGTTTTCTATTGAGGCGGCGGTACAGGGTCAGGGTGCGTATCAGCGTGTGCTACTAGTGTTATCACTGCCGCCTGCCGCTGCATTTTTTTTCCCCTTCTGCAAAGTGCATCTACCATTTCCAAAAGTGAAACTAAACAAACTCGTCCGGTGCCGTCCCAAAACAATTCCGCTTCGTCTAGGTGATTGTCTGATTGATACTAACTAGTACAGTACTAAAAAGATAACGTTCCGGTCGTGGCCTCGTGGGAAGGCCGGAAACTCTGTTTTCTTCTGCCGACAACGATGCTATTACTCAGTAACCATCTCGGCCGGCCACGCCGCGCGCGGCGCGGCAGCGGCGTGAAACACGTACGGTTTCTGGCACGAGAGCGGTGTGAAACACGACGGCGAGCCCGAAAGGCAGGTACGTAGCGGCGCAGGCGAGGACTGCGCATCCGCCGTCACATTTCGCTCATGCGGCTAATTCTAAATCCGTCGCTTGGACTCCACCGTACGACGAGCCGAAATCATATACAGTATTCAGCAATAGCCACGACAAGCATATGGTCGAGCACCATGCGGGGGTTCAGTCACGGAAAAAGGGGTGCCGGACGCATGCTTTCCTTGCGGCGGATTATAAACCAATAAGCCATGTGGAAATTAAAGTTTTCTCGTCTTTCCTGCATCCACTAGAAGGTTCTTAATTCTTTTTTTCACTACGGGTTTTTATGAGTGGCATACAGTTTTCGAGGTCTTATTGCAGTGATCTTTGCATGCAGTTGACAGGAAAAAGAATTCGTTTGTATATGCTTCTTTCTTTTTTAAAAAGGAATCATCGTGAGCAGAATCAGGAGAGCCACATGCACTGATCAGTTTAAGCAATGAAAGAGCCCCAAAACGAAAGAAAGACAGTTGGCTCAAGAAGAACAAAGAATTTCATCACAAAGCTTCAGAAACCTGAGATTGGGCAACAACGCAACACGATAAAACTGGTGTTGCACACACACACTTCGCCAGTGTTTTAGGACGACCGCCAGGGACGTTGATTTCAATTGGGAACTACTTTTCTTGATTTCAACTGGGAACTACTTTCTTGGCCGTCCATCAATCTCTCCTCTCTCGACGCGGAATTTATTGAGGACGAAGTCAAAAGGGCACTCAAGCTCATGCCCAAAGACAAGGCTCCGGAACCGGACGGGTTTACAATCAATTTCTTCCACAAACGTTGGGACATAATCAGAGTGGACATGATGAGCATGATCAATGCCTTCCACAGCATGCACCAAGATTTCTTTCACATCCTAAATTCGGTCAACATAGTGCTCATCCCCAAAAAAAAAGACGAAGGCGATTCTATTGCAGACTTCAGGCTGATAAGCCTTATCCATGCCATAGCTAAGATCATCACAAAGATGATGGCCCTACGTCTACAACCGTTCATGAACTCTCTGATATCGGAGAGCCAGAGCGCCTTCATTAAAATGAGAGTTATACACGACAACTTCATGCATGTAAGAAATCTAGCTCGACGCTTCCACTCCTTTAGAACACCGTCCCTTATGCTCAAGCTCGACATATCCAAGGTTTTCGACTCTGTATGTTGGGACTACCTACTGGACCTTATGCGTCGCCGGGGTTTCCCCCCGAGATGGAGAAGCTGGGTCACGACCTTACTAAGCACTGCTATATCTAAAATTCTCATGAATGACGCACCAAGAGAGGACAACATGGCCGAGGCCTACGACAGGGGGACCTGCTCTCACCTCTTCTCTTCGTTCTAGCGATCGACCCACTCCAAAAATTGCTACGTCTGGCAACGGAAAACAAGGCCCTATCAAAGCTACGAGGAAAATGTGCCCGCTTCCGCCTATCCCTATACTCGGATGACGTGGTAATTTTCATTAATCCGACAGCCGTGGATGTTCGGAACACTAAGGAGCTGCTAGACAAATTTGGCAAAGTCACTAGACTAAACAATAACATTCAGAAAAGCTCGGTAGCATCCATACGCTGCAGCGGACTCGATTTGGATTCGACCCTAGCCTCCTTCCCGGCAGCAAGAGCAACCTTCCCGGTCAAATACCTGGGACTACCTTTATCCCTTGGCAGGTTGCAAAAGGTTCACTTTCAGACGTTCTCCGACAAAGCGAACGCAAGATTGGCCAATTGAGTTGGCAAGCTACTCACCCTAGCAGGAAGAAGAATACTAGTCAGAGCGGTACTATCCTCACAACCGATTTACTACCTCTCTATCCTGAATGCCCCAGCAACGGTTCTGAAAGAAATAGACAAACAAAGGAAGCGCTTCCTCTGGACCGGCACATATCAGATTGTTGGTGGCAAATGTAAAGTAGCATGGACCACAGCATGCAAACCGACTAAACTGGGTGGCCTAGGAATACTGCATCTAAAAAAAGTTCACGCGAGCATTGAGACTACGGTGGCTATGGCATGAATGGAAGGAACCACGCAAACCGTGGGTCGGTATGCCAACACCGTGCAATGACAAGGATAAAAAATTGTTTGCGTACGCAACGACCATCACGCTAGGCGATAGGGAGAAGGCCAAATTTTGGGACTTGGTATGGCTGCAAGGGGAAGCGCCCAGAGATATTGCGCCGTCGGTGTATAAATCTCAAGAAATAGGAGAAGAACGGTGAAGGACGCCATAACAAACGACAGGTGGATTTTGGACATCAACGTAGCCATCATATCATCAACAACACATCTCTCGGAGTTCACTCTCCTTTGGGCCAAAACAAGATTGATTCAGCTCAATCCAGGAACACCAGACTCCATCACCTGGAACCTGACCAAGCACGGCAAATACACGACAGCCTCGGCATACATGGCACAGTTCCAATCTTCAACACCCTCCGACATGGAGCGCCTAATCTGGAGAATTTGGGCACCACCCAAGTGCAAATTCTTCTCATGGCTCGCCTATCAAAACAGACTATGGATGGCAGATCGCCTAATTACCCGAGGATGACCTAATCAAAAAGTATGTATGCTTTGCCACTCGCATGATGAAATATTATTGCACCTGCTAACGAAATGCCGCTATACTATACGAGCCTGAGACAAAATTTTTGAGTGGACGGCTGCACACGTCCCGCCTAGAGGAGATTTTGGCTACTTTTTCATCTATGAGCCAATGGTGGACACAAATAGGCTCAACGAGCAGCACCCCGCTGAAGGGTTTCAGATCACTTATCAATCTCATATCTTGGGAAATCTGAAAGGAGCGCAATGCTAGAGTGTTTCAACGTAAATTCAAAAGCCTCGACCAACTACTCGCCAAAATCAAGGAGGAGGCGCGATGTTGGATTTTAGCGGGAGCAAAGCACTTAGGCTCTATCTGTCAAGTAACCAAATGATCGCCGCTTCAAAACACCTTCTTGTAAATTTTGTATATATTTTTTTCCCTTTACTCTTTTGTGAGTTTCTTCTCTATTAATTAATACAAACCCGGCAATCTCTGCCGGACCTACAATTTCTAAAAAAAAAGGAAAGACAGAAAGAAATGGTACAAGCCCTGACTGACTGACTGGCGCGACAAGGCGTGTATTGTATCTGGTGCACAGTCTTCATTGATCTGGATCACGGTACAATCATGTGCGTTTCATGCTCCTCCAAGAGGAATACAATTAGGGAACAGCTTGACAAAACTAAGGAAGAATTCCACAAGGGAGCAATGTGAAAATTTGCTGACCCAATTAAACATGCTTGGAAACGGTCTGAAGCGCATTCCACACAATGTCAACAGCATCTACGAGTCCTCACCTGCACCAATGAACCGCATCACAGACGACAAAGCCCCCAATTTGCGTCGTGAATCTGGTTAAAGTCCCCTTCAATCGACACCATACGTACAGCAGCACCGGTGTGACAGTGTCCATAGGCACTCCGTCAGGGCACAGTGGCTGGGAAGAACCATGACAGAACCCCCACACAAGTGGACAAGCAGAGGAGAGGAGCCGTGGAAGAAGAAAAGTTTCCATCCACGTTCGGCACCAAGATTGCCAAGCCCGTCGATAACGAGGCCTCCGCTTGTCCCCTTAGCGCTACAGCAGAGACCCCGCGAGAGCACACAGAGATGGATAGAGTTGAGGAGGGAAAACAAAATTGAATCTCTGAACAAAAATCACGACACCCATACAGAATTGAGGAGCAAAACTTAATTTGAATCTCTGAACAGAAATTGAGGCAGAATCGTCACCATTTTATTATGCTACAATCGACAAATGTACACAGAGTGATAGAGAAATCATGCCAGCAACACCTCAGCAGCAACTGGGCGGCAATGGCGAGCAAGTAGCGGCAACTAAGATCCCAGACACTCCAGTCCACAGTGAGGAGTGACAACAACTGGGAGCTGGGGCTGGGAAGCATATCCCTGTCTGATCCAAAGGAAAAAAGGGACAAAAAAAAATATACAGGCTATACTAGCAGTAGGGGCGTAGGGCACCAGCTGAGCTCTGGTTGCTCTCTAGAAGCAAGCACCAGCTGAAAAGCTACGAGCTGGGCCCCTCTCTCTCACTCTAATCTGCCACTAAAATATACTCTTACTTACACTAGTGTGAACCGAACTAAAAAATGGGAAATTTAACTACCAACTGCTGTAACTGTGGTGTCGGGGACGGCGGAAGACTCCGGGGACCTACTATGGCTGAGGC
>NC_028458.1:10308581-10310448 GCF_000263155.2 Setaria italica | reverse complement strand
AAACGTGGAGGTAGGTGGGGAACCGAACGGGAGCTCGGGCGATCAGGCCTTGGGCCTCCGAGCTCGTTGGCCGTGATGAAGGTGCCGTGGAAGCCGAAGGGCACGCGGGACGGGAGCTGGACCGTGGCCTCCAGCCGCATGTCGGCGGCATTGACGACGAGGAGCTCCGACGTGCCGGCGCGCTCGTCGTGCACGAAGGTGAGCACGTACCCGTCGTCCTCGCCGCGCGGGTGGGCGGCGGCGGGGTCCATGGGCACGAAGCAGGGCTCGCCGCCGAACCGGCCATCGCCGTACTCGAACTTGGTCATCTCGCCGGTGGCCAGGTCCACCTTGGCGAAGCCCGACACCTTGGGCCACGGCTCGGCCACGGCGAGGTACGCGTACCGAGTCTTGCGGCCCAGGAGGTTGCGGTTCACCATGCCCACCTCCAGGTTCACCTGCTGCGACGGCGGCAGGATAGCGCGCCGCGTGGAGCGGCCGGTGCGGGTGTCGAGGCGGATCTCCGTGAGCACGCTCTCGAGGTGCTCGTCGGACTCGTTGAAGATGGAGTCGGCGGGGGTCATGCAGGAGCCGATGACGACGATCTCGCCGGTCTCCTCGTCCTCCCACGCGTTCCAGAGGTGGAAGCAGAAGCAGTCCGGCACGTCCACCCACGCCATCTCCGACGCGTCCTTGGCGTGCTTGGGGAGCACGCCGAAGCGCGAGGTCTTCTCCTTGTCCAGCACCACGGGCGAGCCGCCGCGCAGCATCTCCTGGAGCTTGAACACCACCTGGTGGTCGGGCACGACGACGAAGTTCTCGGTGATGGCGAAGTCGTGGATCATGGTCGGCTGGTCGAGCGGGATCTCGACGTCGTCGGACTTGGTGCCGTCGGGCCTGAAGTAGAAGTACCTGAGGTACGGCTTCTTGATGACGTCGTAGCTGAGCGCGTGGAGCTCGCCGGTGGCCGGGTCGAGCTTGGGGTGCGCGATCATGGCGCAGCCGAGCTGGCCGTCGAAGTCGTAGCGGCCGACGGTCTCGAGGTCGCCGCCGTCCGTGACGCGCACGTGGTACGGGAGGTCGTCCTCGGACATGGCGAGGAGGTGGCCGTTGAAGTAGACAAGGCCGGCGTTGGCGACGCCGGTGCCGTGGGAGGGATCGACGAGACCGCACGCGGCGCGCGCGTAGAACAGGGCAAGGCGCGCGATCCCGGAGTGACCGTGCAGCTCGCCAATGGCCTTTGGGAAGACGGGCCTGCCGATCGCGAGCTCCTGGCGCAGGCGCGCGGTCTCGGTGAAGCGGCACGCGTAGGACTCGGCGGCGCCGTTCCGTATCCGGAGCGCGTGCACCATGCCGTCGCCGTCGAAGAGGTGGTGCCCGGCGACGGGGTCGAAGGAGGGGTTGGCGCCGTTGCGCGCGTACACGCCGTTGATGAAGGGCGGGATGCGGCCGGTGACCGGGAGCTCGCGGGTGGGGGGCCTCTCCCCGACGGGCGCGAAATTGCCGGCGATCTGCACGGCCGGGTCGGCCGTCCGGGGCAGGCCGTGGGGGCGCTCGAGGACGCCCGCCACGAACGCCTCCTCGAACTTATCGAGCGCCGCCGCCGCGGCGCGCTGGAAGGGGTTGAGCTCCTTCTTCTTCCCCGCCGATTTCCGCGGCGTTGAGGCCGGCGCCGCCGTGGGCCTCGGCGGCGCGGCAATGGCGGCGGGCTTCTTGGGCACCGTCAGCTCGGTGGGCTTGAACGCCGCCGCCGGCAGGCAATCGGCGGGCACGGAGCTGACCGCGCGCGGCGAGAACCTCACCGAATTGGGGCCCCGGGCCCTTGACCCGGCCGGCAGGCGCCGGTGTATGGAAGAAACAGAGGTGGGCGGCGGAGCGAGACCCTGCA
>NC_028458.1:10198359-10306989 GCF_000263155.2 Setaria italica | reverse complement strand
ATGACACAGAGGTGGCCGGAGGTGCACGATCATGCATCAGTAGCAGAGATTCTCAATGCATCGTGACGGTAGTTGGAGAGATTAGAGCCTCGCGGGTTTTTGCGTGTGCTGTTCGGGGCGGAGTCTGACGTGTGCGATCACAATGGTCCGATGGGGCGGATGGTTTGGGTGGGGAGGAAGGGAGGGAAGTGTATATATAGAGCTCGGTGGCAGGCGGAGCAGGGGAGGGAGGGAGAGGGAGGAGGTGGGTGACTGGGAGGGGAGAGAAAAGAATTGACGGGGAGAGGGGGGCGAGGGAGGCGGACGGCGCGGTGGTGGTGGTGGCCTGGTGGGGGAGCGTGGGATGGCCGGTTTGAACGGGCCGCGAGTCCAAGGCAGGGGCAAGGCCGCAAGGGAATGAATCGCGACGCGGACGGGGCGCCCACGTGGTGCGCTGCGGGGGCCGGCAGGGGGGACGCGCTGACGGGGACGTGCCCGCGCTCGGCATCGGCAGCGCGTTGTTTCTTTTCTTCTTCTTTCTTTAAGTTTTCCTTGTGCCGCAAGATTTTATCGCCTGCGGTGTTTATACCTGGAAAAGAAGAAACAGTAGGACTGAGGAGCAGAGCGAGGTAGGCGCGACCTGGCAATCCCGCCCGGCTGCGGCGGCCCACGACTGGGACGTTGTCTGCATCTCCTTCTCCTCCCTCGCTTCCCGGCGCTGCGCCTCCCTCGGCACTTGCGCCGCCTTGGATGTGTCCCCCGTGCCAAGCGCGCTACAGCTGCGGCGACACGGCCAAACTTCTCGAGTTGCAAACTTTGTTGCTGCATGAAGCGATAAACACAGGCCAAGCAGGACGTCGAGAACAGTGCAGTTACGCAGGACATTTTCGACAGTCAAAATTGACTCTGCTGTATACTCCTACTGTTCAAGCTGAGTAAGCTGGTACAGCTCCAACTGTCAAGCAGGATACATGTTCGAAGACAACATTATGCCTTATTGCCTTAGTTCTAGACTTCTAGTAGTATGATTAAGCGGGGGGCAGCACTAGTCAATCGCGTAACCCTGTCTGGTCGGCGAAAGAGCATCCGCACTCGGCAGTACTCTATCCTTAAACCCGAGCATTACGCACTGAACCGAAGGCATCTGTCGCAGCCAGTCCTTACCGTCCAAAAGAAAAGGGTGACCCGATTACCCGAACAAGCATCGCCATGCGTTGCCCGAGCGCGCCAGCGAGGGCCGTGGGCGGACGGGGACAACCGCGGGCTCAGGTTACGCCGGCGCCGGCCTGGCTGGCGCGCGCGCAAGCGAGCGAGCGAGCGAGCCGCAAGCGCATGGCACCCCGGCATGGCGCGGAGGGCGGCGGGCGGCGTCTTCCCTGCCTTGGCGGTTGGCGGCGCGCGGCTTGGCTCGTCGCGCGCCCGCCACGTACGCGCGCCAGGGGCTTACCTGCCGCGACCGCGTTGCGCGCGCTGGGCCAGGGGGTGCCCGTGCCACGGCCACCACCACCCCGTCCCTACACGGCTGCACCACTCCACTCCCGCGCGCGCTGAGGTTGAGAGGGGACAGACAACCCACGCCGCGGCCACGCGCGGACCCCCTCGCCCCCTCTTGGCAAGATGACAACCCACATGCGTGTGCGGGCGCAGGGAGCGCGCCCCGCGCGCCCCATTTGGCATCGGCGCTCCGGCTCAGCGGCGCGTTGTCCCCTCCTCCCGCCGGCCGGCATCTAGCAGAGATCTCACTATGCTAAGCTACAGTGCTGTACTAGGTGTGCATGCATTTTACACGGGATTTTCGTGCTTCCCTGATGGCCGTCTCGCGACCCAGCAGTAAGTTTGGCCGTGAATGCCATTTGGTCGGCAGGTCAGGGCGGTAGACCAGCCGGGCCCGACCGGCCGGCGACCGTCGCCATGGACGCGGGCGCGACCGGAACTGGCGCAGGCGGTGGCTTTGCGACTTGGGCGCGCAAAGAACAAAGGCGATAAGGTTGGCGGCCTCTCTTTGGCAGGGAATCGCGTTACTCGGGTAGACTTTGTGTGAGCTCTGTGTTGACTGTTTTGTCCGCTGAGTGAGCGAGCGTGCAACTTGAATTTGGAGGCCGGGACGGTCGGGGAGGATAACAACGTGCGGCGATCGGTCAGTCGTCGGTCCCTGCTGTCTCGCCGACGGACGGTGAAGCCACCAAGTGCTTGCCGGCAAAGGGTTCCGACATTCCGTTCATAGGGAAGACTTGTTTTTTTTTTTTCAATCACCGACTGTGACTCCATGCATGAGAGTAGGGGTAATTGTAAAGGACCTGGTGAGCCGTCTTCGTCTTCACATTTGACTCTAACCCCCCTCACGTTTTTTGAACGATTAGCACTATGTGTCATGAACAATTTTGTTGGAACTATTTAACCCCACGGTCGTTGTTGTGGCTAGAGGAAAGTGAAAAAGCAATGACTATAGCGAGTCAGTGATGTGCTCCCGATTTCGCATTTTGAACTTTGTATATATATATTTTTTTATTGCACATGAATCGAAATAGGAACCAATGTGCACTTGATAGGTTTAGTAGCAGCAATTTGACATGGGTCGCACGTGAAATGCCGTGCGAGTGTGATGGAGTTGATTTCTAGAAGGAAATCGCTGCATATATGATAAAGCGCCTTCAGTACCCATTTCTAACCTCTTTAGTACCGGTTGTGCAATCGGTATTGCTACTTCGGTACTAAAGGGGCCTTTAGTGCACCAGCAATGTATGGTACCGCACCTGGTTCTAACGTGGGTCCCACAATGATTTGATGTCACATGTTGTATTAGCTCCAATGCATAGAACTGGGTTGAATCTATGAATATGGGACCCGCAGCCCTCCATCCCTCTCTTCTCTCTCCCATTCTCCCTATATTATATTGCATGGGACCTGATTCTATGCATGGGACCTGGTTCCATGCATGGGACCTGGTTCCATGTAGAATCAGCCTCACAGTGTATATGACCTGGTTCCATAAGAGAGAGAAAAATATAGGACCAGCTAAGAAACACACATTGGAGAGGCCCTTAGTACCGGGTCAAATAACCGGTACTAAAGGTATTAAAAAATAAAAAAAATGAAATCCGGTCGGCCCCCAGCCCCGCATTCCGCTGGCCGCGCTCGGCTGCCCCGCCCCGCCGTCGCCGCTGCCCCGCCGGCCACCGACATCCGCAACCCTGCTGGAGAGGGAGAGGGAAAGGGAGGGAGAGGGAGGGAAAGACTACTTGTGCCCCACGCGTCGCCGCACCCCGCTGCCTCTGGCTGGCCGCCGCTCCCCCTCGCGCCCAAGCACTGCCGTGCATCTCGCCCCGCTGCCGCTCCTCACTGCCAGTGAGGGGCGAGCAGAGGGGAAAGGTTGAGATGGGGAGGGGATGGGCAGATAAGGTTGAGAGAGAAGTGTGAGAGAAGAGATAAGGTTGAGAGAGAAGGGATAAGGGGGACGGGAGCGGGTAGGAGGGGGGAGATGGATAAGCTTGGGAGTCCTTTAGTACCGATTGGGAGCTCCAACCAGTACTAAAGGTCACCCATCAGTATCGGGAGTCCTTTAATACCGATTGGAGCCTCCACCCGATACTAATGTGTCTAAGGGCTCCACCTGGTACTAATGGGTGACCTTTAGTACCGGTTGGAGCCCCCAACCAGTACTAAAGAATAGGACTAATGCTCAATTTTTCATTAGTGTGACTGGATGGCACGACAGGGTTGTACGACACGCCCAGTGTTATTTGTCAGGGTTTGATGTAATACTTTGCGTTCATTTTAGTCCTACTCTTACAGTGTGGTCTTATATGAATAGCCGGCTAGTTTTCAAAGCTTCGCACGAGATTAATTTCATCAATGTCGTTCCAAAAAACGCTTGTACAAGTTCATACGCCACGAGCACAATCTGGAAGCCGCGCGCCTTTTGCCCTTAGCATGCGCACTACGATCCACCACCAGTCCTATACGAAACGCTCACTCGGGCAAGTGCGGCACACGTGGCCAAACGAGACGGGTGCAGCCAACCAACCCGGAGGGTTCGTCGAGCTAGCCATCGAGAGGGAGGATGCACCGACCGACCAACTTAACAATGGCGCGCGCACATTGGAATGCATGGATCGAACGGAGGAAGGAAATGCTCGCTCGCTGGGCCAGTGGGCCTCTGGTCTCTGGAGGCTAGCTCCGGTCGTCGCCGTGACGCTGACTTGGATGGATCATGCGATGGGAGCAGTGGCGCAGTAGTGCCCCGGGCGGTCCACGCGTAGCCCGGGGATTGGCTGCCCCGATTTTGCTGCGTGCACCAAAGCAATCGCCCTCCATGATGGAGGCTCCATCCATGAAAGCTCTGCTGCAGCTCGCGGCGACATGCATGCTGACGGAGATCTGGTGACCTGGTCCGAAGCCGAAGAATCTTTCTACCGCCGGTGTCGCTGCTGGCGCCCCCAAAACGGCAAGATGTTTTCCTTTTAAAAAAAATGGAAAAGATTTTTGGCGCGCGTTCCAGGAGCCTTCGAATGTTTGCATTTATAAAAATGGAAAATGAGCGGTATGCCGTTCACCTCCTGCTGCTGCTTCTTTTCGCATTTCCTTTTGGGTCTGTTTTGAATCAAAGGAAGAATTGTATTAATCAAAGTTGAGTACATGATGAATCATGTCACATGCGACACTCTTGAAGAAAATAAAATTATATTTAAGAACAAATAAGTATTGTTCTTCATCTTCATTGTACTCACGCGTCATGCAGCTCCAAATTTTAATCTCAAACCTATATAAACATTCATATAGAAGGCCGCACAGGCACACGCTCAGCAAATAGGCTGAGAACAAGTGCCCAAAGAACGACGACCAACATCCTTGTAGACTGGACCGAACAAAATCTTCTTCTTTTATACGTCTTTCTTCTTCCTCTTCCTGTCACCGATGAAGAGAGAGACTGATCCCAATCCACCCAACCCAAGACTGATCAACATCAGCTTAAGAGGTCGAATTATTCTCGCAAAACCTTTTATCGTGGTTGGATCTGACTACGAAAAAGGGCTTTCATTTCCTTTTGGGTCGGAGCGAGTTGTTGGGATGGTCGTCCGGCATGGGTGGCACGAACGAATGGAACGAAGCGAGGCATGCATGCAGGGTCCTTCTCCGCGGGGTCAACGTCGCCCGGGTTGCATGGAACACCACGCAAGTTCTCGCGGTTACAGGTGCCCATGCCTCGGTGGCGCGCGCCGGTTGGGCGCAACAGCGACAGCGCCGCCCACGCTTTGATTCCCGGCCCCCTCCTCCCCCGCCGCTGCTTTTCCCTGGCCGCAGCAGTAGCGCGCGCGGACCGCTTCAACGGCGTGGTCTCGCGGCGTGTCGCCGTGGGATAACTGCCGCCGATCCTCAAACCCAAAATCATACTAGTCTTTCGTGTTGGTATTATTCTACTATATATCGAGCAAATCCTTTTAGTATTAGTTAACTAACCGTACTGATTAACGATACTTTTCAAGGGAAGTCGTTTTGGTCGGCAATTTTTTAGCGGGCCTGTTTGGCAACCATGTGTTAAAGTTTAACACCTGTCACATCGGATGTTTGGATGCTAATTAGGAGTATTAAACATAGGCTAATTACAAAACTAATTGCACAGATGGAGTGTAATTCACGAGACGAATCTATTAAGCCTAATTAGTCCATGATTTGACAATGTGGTGCTACAGTAACCATTTGGTAATGATGGATTAATTAGGCTTAATAGATTCGTCTCGCGAATTAGCACAGGGTTCTGCAATTAGTTTTATAATTAGCTCATGTTTAGTTCTCCTAATTAGCATCCGAACATCCGATGTGACACTGTTAAAGTTTAACACCTCGTATCCAAACACCCCCTTAGTTTTCTCATCCATCATGGTCCTTTTGGGTAGAAGGATACTCGATCGGTGAGTCATTTTCCATGTCTCCGCTAATTCCAGCGATAACGGATCCATGCTAATAAAATAAACTAAAACCAAGAAAGCGAAAGGATACCCCGAGCCGCGCACCGACGAATATGCACGATGGACATGGCGCACATACTCCATCGACCGTCCAGGCATCCAAGCCTTTTGGTAGTTCGCTTCGCAGATCAACATGGTACATAGAATAAAACGCTAAGCTACAGGGTGCTAATGCACCCCTAAAATTTGCAAAAACAGTAAATATACTTAAATTTTCACCATATATGCACCCACCTTAGCTCAACACTATGCACACACAAGGCAAATGCACCCCCTCTAATTTGCTCTAGCTTCGCCACTGACCTCAACTACTAATTCTGCTATGATATTGTGAAACAATTTTTCTTAAAAAAAACTAGCTGTACCATTTATTAGTGTTCAAACTCAAGATTGTCATTTTTTTTTCTTGAGTACAAGGTGAGTGGAATCGGAAACGTGCCTTCACCACCATGAGAGGTGGTTGATCCCCCCCCCCCCCCCCACCCCCACCCCCAAAAAAAAATGCTTGGATGTAACGATTGGTGCATACCATCGAAGGAAAGGTCTCTAGGTTGAAACCCAGTTAATCATGTATTTAGCAAAAATTTTGGTCGCGACTTTGAGTTCATATGGTGACCGTGACGTGTGAGTGGTTTGTTGAACGGTGTCTCGCGTTATACCCACGCTGTTCACAAATAACTGTCCTTTAGGATTGTGACATGATCAACAAAGACGCTAATTTGACAATTGATTAATAGTACAAAACATGTGCAGAATATATAATATTTTTAAACTACTTTCAGTTTGAAGACGAATTCAGCCATACTATTTTTCAAAGTTCATTTGGATTTTTTTTTTCAAAGAGACGTTGATGTCAAAAATTTAAAAACCTTCAATACATTGTTGACGTTCGTTATTGACACACTTTTAGTGCTATTTAACTAATATTTTCATGCTTATTCCTATACTAATATGTCACTTGGCACCTGAAATAATACCATTATTGCATATGTGTTGTATTTTTGGGTTATATTTCATTATGACACGAAATACGACATGAACAAGGGAGTTTGCATAAATAGTTTAATAGTTTGGTCATGGGTCATCGAGGGAAGCCAGCACGAGGAAGGAGAGGACCAGGAGGGCCACAAAGGGCCCAGGCCGATCGGCCTGGGCCATTCCAGGGTCCGGTCGACCTCCCGTTTCTTCAGCGTGAAGTTTATGATGATGTCTAGAGTTTTTTTTACCGACATTGACTCAGAGCCGCCGCCTATTGGAGACTATAAATACCCCCCATAGACTTCAAGGAAAAAGAGTTGGAGAGAGAGAAGAAACACCATGCAAACACCATCCACCACCGCCACAAGGAGGAAAACACAGAGAAAAGATTGGATCTACGAGAAGCCACGTGAAGCGGAGCACCAGAGGAGGAAGGAACCTCACAGGCCGAGCGGCTTCGAGGTGCCCAGGCCGATCGGCAGCTTTTCTGTCCCCATTCGTCGTCGTCTTTGGTTCAGTTGATCTACAGGGCGATCTTTACCCAGAATTCTATCAACATGTGTAAGATCATGGGGTAAAATCTCTGTTTGTCCTCAGGGTTGTATGGAGATCTTGATTTGTAATCGATGAACCTCTTGTTTAAGATCTGTTTGTTATCTATCATATCTTGATGATGCTCTTTCATGTAATGGCTAGCCAGCGCTACTTTGGGTTGCTTATTTTCTTACCTAGAATGATCATCAAGCTATGTTGTTATCGTTCAATATTTGAGTACCCTCGTGTAGTGACAACGTGCGAGAGGGAAAGCGTTGAGCATGGTTCACATCCACTCATGATAACACTTAGATCTGGTTCTTTCGTGCATGGTGATTACATCTACAAGTGATCCTAGATCCCTAGGACAAGCGTTTTATCTATCTTGTTTACATTCATACTCTCTATCCGCTTTAATCTAAGTCACTAGTTCTTTTGTTAGTTCAATTTTATCATATACAAAGAACTTTCGGTTACATAGATTAGTGCTTAGTAAGCATGCAAATCCACTCGTTCCATGGGTTGATAAACCTTGAGAAATGACTCTAAGGGAAGAGCTACAACTGATCCGTACACTTATGGTTCACAAATTGGCGTGCTAACTGTGGTCAACATAGATCTAAAATTTTATTGACTTGAGTTTTCTTCTAAAAACAAAAAAGCATCGACTGTGGGAGAGGCTTCCTCGGGTTTTAATCTAAGTGTCATGTTTTGAACTGGGGTCAGGAGAGGAGTTTCAATAATTTCAACGCTCTAACTAGTCCGCCATGAGAAGCATGAGAAAAAAAATCCACATAAGTGCTATTATAACTGCCACTGTTGATCATTACCTATTTTTATAATAAGCATGTAGGATTGCCAATTTGTACGGTGCCTTATGTTTTCTTAAGCATATATAAGCTACTTTTTAATAACCTAGTGGATCAACAATACAAATATACAGTACCTCTATGCAAATCTAATATGGCCACAAAAAGTGACATGGACTGAAGAAAAATAGAAATGGGGTGACTTAAAAAATGTCAGCTCGCGGAAAGGTGGTAAAATGTCACTCGATAACAATAAAATATGCTGAGATGATAGAATAGCAACGAGCGTTGAATAGTTTGGACCACTTTTGAAGCAGCTTTAGACCACGTTTGGGTCCTCTAAAAACTCGACAAATCGATAGAGAAAAAACAGTTGAGGCAAGTGACCGGTAGCGGGGTTGGGTAGCAGAGCCCCAAAGGCCACACACGTGTTGCGCCTATCTGGCTCCTGGAAGTAGGTTTGGCCACAAAGCCTCCATTTTTAAAAGAAACGCAGATGCCTTTATATCTATATATGCAGTGGCTAGTGGCGCTCTATTCTCACCTGCTGATTGTTTATACTCCGAGCAAACCAGGCCATATTCTCTGTTGCACTTTGGCACTCGCCGCGACCCGATTGGCGGCGAGTGCCCAATTATTTCTTCAATCATTTTGTAGACCCGCCTGCTGCTGTCTGCTGTGTGTGTTACCCGTAGGAGTATTTTTATTTTATTTTTATTTTTTTCTTCTTCTAGCTAGGTAGCGGCTCATCATCGCCTATTTCTATTTAGTGGCCCAGGGACACCATCAGCTCACTGCAGCTGGGTTGGGTTGATCGCTCGGTGATGTTTGGAATTGACCCGGAATAGTCCCTGCACGTACTCCTGCGGGGTGCACGCGTGAGAGGCTGAGAGCGATTGCACTCGAGCTCTACAAACCATAGAGCTCGATCACGACTCACCGTCACGCGGGTACCGGCCATTTGCTCGATCCGATGATCATCTGAATCGTCTCATGGCCATTTGCTCTCTCATGACAATGGGCATTTCAATCGAGGGATAACTGTACGTGTTCGAGCGGATAGCATCGAGCTAGGCTGCAAAGAATGCACGTCGCGATTCCTCAATGTGGCTGTGGCCGCTGCCTGCCGGTTCTCGCATCTATCTATCCTCGCAACAAGTGTGTGCTCACCACAAGCCCCTGTCATAGCTAGGGCCATGTACATCATGCTGCCGCCGCCGCTGCTGCTGTGCGCTTTTCTCGCCGTGATTGGAGGACAGCCGAGGCCCGAGAGCTACTCTTCCTAGAAAAAAGGGCGAAAAAACTCAGACCATCCACTACCCCGGCGCCCCGGTTGCACTTGCGCATCGCCCGTTCGCCATCGGCGCGCGTCCGCTTCGACCGGCACTCACCCGACACGCCGCTGTCGCAGCTGCACGCATGTGATGTGTGCACCCCCCTCAAAGCCCCCAAGTATAGAACCAAGACTATGCTTTCTACAAAACGGCATGCCCGTCTTCTTTTTTTTTTTGTTTCTCTCGCTGCGTACCCATCCAACGTACAGTGTACAGGGCATGAGGAATGCAAAAATTGATAGGACTTTTCTCTGCATTTGTAGTTTTGTTTTGTTTGTGTGTTGACCAGGTTCATTAGATGAGAGATGAAACTAATTTGGAAGGTTTTTTTTACTCTAGATTTGTTCTTGTGTATATGATATGTGACCCAGCATTCGTGGTGTCTTTTGTGCCCTTTTTTCATGAGATTTGTACAACATTTATACAACATCTCTAAAGTGTGATTTGGGAATATTTGTTATTTTTTCATATTTATTGCTCTGTACATTACATAGGTACATCCTCCTGATAGTGAATTCATGGTTGGAGTATGTGCGATACAGCATATGGGAAACAGGTGGTGTGCATCGATAAAAGTTTTGGTGTGCAACTAGTGAGCATGTGTAGTACCCACCGTGTCATGCATAATCAGGTGATTGAACGTGACAATAAATCGGTTAAAATATAAAGTATTGTTAAATCAACATGTGCAACGGTTAATTTTAAAAAAGATGTCAAGTCAGGACAGAGCATCACATATGGGTGTGGGTTAAAAAAACTATCCGTTTTCATTTAAAAAGATCAGTGCCCCCATGTATATGTGTACACAAAAAGGTACTTCACGGGTCTTATGTCATACCAGTGCTGACAAGATTCTCTTCTTAAAGCATATACGAACCGGAGAAAAAGAAGATACAGGACAAATACATGATGTGAAGACAAAATCGAACGGAAAACGTGGCAAATGGAGGGCCAGGATTGAACCCACCCGAGCTTCGGGCAGTAGAAAGGCATTTCTCCCCAAGTATATACCCGCCGGCGCCGCTTTGTTCTAGCTACTCTGTAGCTAGCTAGCGATTAGCCCGTGGTGGCGACGCGATCAGATTCGCTCTCCTTCCCTGGGTGCAGGGTGCACTCGGGACCCGGCGGATGGATGGATCCCATTCGCCGGCGGCCCGGCGCGCAAGTCGGCAGGCTAAAAAGCGCGCGGGACGTGGCGCGCGGGGGCATGAGATTCCCTGTAGCGAGCGCGACGCGGGCGGCCGCACCTGTCCGCGCTTTCCCTGGCACGACCGAGCGAGCTCATCATCGATCCATCCCCGCTGCTAGTTTCCCATTTGGCGAGGGTGTGTGCCCGGTGTTCGCTGCTTACGGCAAGTGATAGCCGATAAAAAAAAGGCTGGAATGGCACTCGCCATCCCCGCCCGTCGCGCCGTGCGTGCTTGTGGTTCCAGTGCACGCTAGCTAGCTACCTGGTCGAAGATGCACTCGCGTCGATCTGTACACGTCAAAGGTCACTGTACCACCAGCATCTACGACTGCCAAATTTCTCTCTCAGGCAGGCAAGGCAAGTCCTTGATGCTGCAATGAAAGACGTCACCGTCCTTACTACTAGTCCTCGATCGAGGCTAGCAAAGAAGATGCCTCGATCGGCTCACGAACCCAAGAGGAGGTCGATCGCTCAACAACTCAACAAATGTGCAGCCCCTGTCGTCAAGGCATGCGTGGCCGGTGCTTAATCCTTTGAGTAATCCCGGATTAGCACGGGGCTCGAGGCATGTTAGCAGTACTAGCTTATAGTAGTAATCTAAAACTAAACCAACTAGGCATGTGTGTGTGTGATAACCACTTGCGCGTATTGGCATGCATGAGCATGAGGCGGCGTGCGCGCGCCGCGCCGCGCCGGCCGGCCGGCCGGTCAGACGCGCGCCCCGGCCACGATCGATCGTGCCGCGCGCGCGCGCCGCCCACCGCCCGTCCGACGCGGCTGGCCGGCCGGATCGAGGCGATCCCAACCTTGGACGGTCAGGTCACATGCGCGGCGGCGGTAGTGATGATGGAGGGCGACTCCTCCTGCGACTATACTGCTAGTAGTATATGGAGCAGCTAGCCGCGACATGGGCGACTTGGCATGATTAACTGCAGGATTAAACAAGCATTAATGGGGATTTGGGGGACATGCAGGCCAGATTCAGGTATGTGCGGGTCTGCGAGTCCACTTGTAGACTGTGGAATATACTATACAATAGTTCAATTATATAACTGTATTAACTATACAAGTAAGGGGTTGAACTGAATGCTGTGCTCGGATTGAAAATTTGTAGCAGACCACAGTTTGTGCGCAACTGTGGGCAGGCGAATGCGTGCAGCAGGGTCACAGCTAGGGGCAGGTGCATTGGCGGTACTTTAAGTGTGTCGATTTGACAGATAGAGTATTCTAAAGTACTATGTGCTTCCCCTCGGTTTCATTGTTAATCTCTGATCTCATTGGCAGTTAACTCCGGTCTGGTCCCTGGCTAATGTCAGAAGAAAGGTAGTTAATTGGGAGTACTACTAATATCTCCAAGTGTTGACAGACAGTCAGAGCCGTCCAACCGCCGCCCAGTTACTAGTGGCTAATAACAACGTGCGTCAACAGGCGAGATTAACAACAACTGGGTATTGTTAGTTTTGCTGTTTAACATAATTAGCACATAAACACATGATCTCGTAGCCTAACCATAATCAATCAACTAATGCGGAATTTAGGCGGGATCAATCTTATACCAGGAGCTGCCATGGATGCCTCCTGAGTTGGTGAAGACGTCGGTGTAGATGTAGGAGCCACCATGGATGCCTCCTGAGTTGATGAAAACGTCGGTATAGATGTAGTAGCGTTGATGCAAAACGTCAACTCAAGAATAGGGGATGTTCTTGATCGGCAACTTGAGCTTCTCGCCGGGTAGCGCCTCCCTTCTGGACGCCACAGCACTGACCCGGTCGTGGACGTGGAACTAGAGCTTCTCCCTCCTCCAACTCTCTTAGCAACCGGTGTTTTAGGTCTTTGGCTAAAAGCTTAGGACTTGATGCATTGGAAAGCCTGCCGACCCCTTAGTTTTATCTGGAGCTGTAGGGCCTAGAGTCCATTTAGGAAACTAACCGCGTGCCTGCTGATCACGGACGCGAGTCCTATTCTCTCACGTAGGGGAAAAACGTGGGGAACAAGTTCCTCTCGGTTTGGTGACCGAGAAGATCACGTTAGCTACAATTTCCAACACTTAGTACGCGCATGGATACACCAACACTTCAGTACTTCTGAACATCGTCCTACCGCATACTATGTCGCTCTGTGAGTGAGAAATCAAATGTTATTTGAAGCAGTATTGTCTCTAGTAGCATATCCAAATGTGCATCTCTCTGCACATCAATTCTGGTGGTCGCCCTGTGTGCAAATCAATCGCGCGAGATGCTTGAGAGACGATAAACGAATTGAGCTGCTGCTGCTAAACACCAGTAGATCGATCGAGTACCAGTAGTGATGAGCACTAGACATCAACCAACACCATGTGGCATGTGCAGATGTGCTACGGCTGCCGCGAGCGAGTGGTCCTAGCTGCCGGCCGGCCGGCCCTGATGCACATCAATGCTCAATGCAGAGCGCACAAAATCCCAACGCCACACCGAACCGACATCCCGCCGGTATCGAGATACACCAACTGATCCATCGATCCATCCATCCATTCATCAAGCCCCCTGCATGCATGCATGCATGCATATACTCTATGCGCCAGTGGGCAGCGCGGGCCCCACGCGCGGGGCACACTGCATGAGAGATCGACCGATCGATCAACCTCCGGCCGGCCGGGCCGGGATCGGAGCCGTCTCGGCACATGGCGGCACATGACCTAGCCACCCATCACCGTCACCGTTGCCACTTGCATTGCATCATGCATGGGGGGTCAATGGGTCATGCCCCCTCCTCTCCTCTCATCTCAGGCTCTCCCCGGCGCCGGCCGGCCGCCCCCAAGGAAGATTTGGGCGATCTCCGGGCCAGTATTCTACGACCTCAGACCACATGGCCGCACAAACAAATGCGCCCCCGCCCAGCAGCTCATGATTAACCACTCATGAAGTTTGATGCAACTAACTGAAACCGCGAGGCCGGTCTCTGACCCTGCCGCGGAATAAACAATTGCTTGCTATGATTGGCAGTCAACACGGGCGCTCTCTCTAGGATAGGTTACTTGATTAATCGGCGTGCATGCGAGATTCCTCAGTCTGGTTTAGTAGTTTGGCCATTATCCTTTTTCTAGTTCTTGTGTTCATAAAGAAATGATGCAGCAGTCCGAATAAGTTAGCTGCTAGCGGTTGATCAGACGCATGGCCCAGCAGATAGCATTGGTCAGGCCTACATTACATTATTATGGTGTGCCCACACTAAGCTTCCAATTTTACATCTAGATATAGTATTTTACATCACTATATGTAAATACATAATAATATTTATGAATCTAGAAAAATCAAAATGACTTACAACTTGAAACAGAGGGAGTAGCTGTCAGTATTTACCTAGCAACCTACCGAGGAGTATCCCGAGATAGTAGATTGGTTGGTGGGGGATCGCCGGACCTAGAACTCGAAGGTAAAAGCAAGGACACAAGACACAGATTTATACAGGTTCGAACCGCCAGAGTGGCGTATTACCCTACGTCATGTTTAGGGTGTTGTATATTGCACCCTGCGCTTAGGTGTTGTTTGGTGTTGAGGATTTGGTTCTCTATTGTGGTTGTCTAAGGTCTTGACCTACCGATCTAGGGACTCCTGCCCTCTTTTATATACTCCGGGTGCGGGATTATTTGTAACCCTAGGAGCCATAGTAGGATTACATAGTATGAGTCTTAGTAGGATTACATGGAAATCTTAGTAGGAGTTTGTCTTCTTCAATCCTTGCGGGTACTGGGGATCTATCCCCGACAGTAGCCCCACACATCAATTTTGTATGGTTAACAGATGGGTCCACGTAGAATGTTGTAGGTTTCTGAAACAAGTAGTTGCAGAAGCAGTTTTACATACAGCTAAAGTTGTAGTTCTTTGATAATTGGACGTGGATATATAATTGTATTTTTATGAAACTAACTCTTGTACTAATGACTCAGTAGGGCACGCACGGTACAACAAGAAAGGAAGTTAACGTGTGTCGCTATAGGTAGGGTCACGTTTCTCTGTCAGTGTCATGTGCCCCTTGCTGCCAATTTGCAACGCAGGACGTGAGATGGCTGGCCCCTTGGTCTTGTTGCTGTGGGTCGGCCTCCGATCCCTCATGGGCCATGATCCCTACGTGTACACATTGATGAGGATATGGATCGGCATGATGCTTTGCTACCCGATGATGAGAATCGAAGTGATTATCGCTTACGCTAATCATGCACGCACGCTGCGGAACATTGTAGATGCATGTGGTCCTACAGAAGCTAATCATGCTTGCTTCATATGCGTCCGTCCATGGCCAACAGCCCCACGCATCTCGATCCTAACCAACAACCCCACCAGAAATAACTACCAACGGCCGGTACCTACCAGCCCGGCCGGTCTATGCTTCAGTTATTGTTCTTGACTGCATGCCCAATTGCCCATGACACAAGCAGCTATAGGCCCAGTGTGGGTGTGTGACCATACCTGCATGCTCGCTTAAAGGCAACCGCCGCGTCTGATGTGTCTGCAACGCGCCTGCATATATCTCACCCTCACGTGATCTACGAATTATAAACACGGCATGGCAATGGCATGTATATTATCCATGTGCGTAGGTGCCAATAGATGAACAGAGAGATTATTGACGGTGATGATTTTAACTTTGCTCAGTAGCACTACTAGTGTTTAAGTTATGCTAGTTGATGATTATTGCTGTTTTCATTTCATGAGCAATGGGCAGTCACGCAAACATGCATGCTGCGATGGATGTAGAATTTTAAGGGCGACTTCTGAGGATCCATCAGCTCGGATCGGTAGTTCGGTACAAGCTAAGCTACATGCATGTATAGTGGATTTGACCACTGACAAGTGGGCGTGCAGCCACATGTCTCCGCATGTGTAGTTGGCCCAGGGAGCAGCTAGGGCACGTCGGTCTCGCTAGCTAGCTACTAGCTCGCTGCAAGTTGCAAGCATGCTGCGTGCAAGTTGGTGTACCGCCACTCACTGCCATCTACTTCACGGGGTACTATGACGCCGCTATGCGCCTGATGTGCATGGCTGCATCACTCACGTACACATCGACTAATGAAAATGATTAAATGCAGCGTACTCTCATATGTACAAGTTGGCTGAGCAACAGGGGCCACGTACACGCTCATCGTCAAGGACAGGGCAAGAAGAGGCCAAAGACTGCACAAGGTTCAGGCGTTCAGCATGATTCATACTACGTTGTCACTATGTGCATGCAACAGCTACTAGGCCACAGGTCCTTTCGTATTGGGGGGACTGCTCTATATGTGTCCGGTTCATCAGCAGCAAAAATATAAGAGTTATCGTTTAGTAATTTTCTTTGCGAAAGTTTTAGGGTTTATCACGATCATTTTCTCGTGTTGTTCGCTGAAGCAGTAACAGGCCATGCATGCGGCCTCGCTCATCAGTCGTCAGTGAAAAAACGAGGAAATGCATTCTCGCTTTTAAGAGCACTTTCCTTTGCAGTGTGTACCTGTGCTTTGTCTGTTTGTCTCTTGGTGCGCAATGCAATGGGGACCTTCACATGTATATACATGTAGCTTGGACCCAATGGATGCAAGATGCAACAAACAGGCCAGCAAGTGGTCATGGGTTTCATGCACCGACCACAGCCACCCGGCCGGCCTTTGTACCAGCCTGATGAAGCAGCAAGCAGGCAACAAGCATGCAAGGGGCCAGGGGGTACTGAACTACTGCCCAGCCTAGACACGGGCCACTGGCCAGACGAACCAACAAGGCCCGGCCCGGCCCGCTGATCGATGTGATAGCTGCTGGTACTAGACGTATTTGGAGTATGTTGTTAACTTGTTACATCGACCGTCGTACTAATTCGTAATCAAGTTTAGTTTGATCAAACACAGTGAAGTACGGAGTAGAAAACTCTCCAATCCGCATCAAGCTGTTGTTGATGGACAGAACTAAGAAGGTATCGGGTATACTATGGCGACTACTGGTCGACTGGATGCAGCATGCAGCAGATATGGTCCAGGAACGAGACACATGGACGGGACATGCATACATGCATGCCAACCCGTAGCTAGTCCCCCAAGTCCGAACCACCTGATCAGCTGCATGATGCAAGCGTCCATCGATCGCACTAGCTTAGCCCATATAATGTGGACGGTGATGTGTACGTGTACGTGCGCGATCCGTTCATGAACCATTATACCCGGCCGCATGGACCTTCAATTCACACAGGTCCCCTCTTGATCCAAGCAAGCCGGCCGGCCGGCCCTTGCTTTGCTTAATTTGTTGCTTGGTCGACCTTGTTGGGGACCGGCGACCGGTCGAGACGGATGGGCCGGAGATGTGCCCATCGCCACTACTTCCGCCTAGGCCGGGCTCGCCGGCGTCTGTTACATGCATGCATGCCGGCCGGGTGTGGTGGTACCGGGCGTACGCGCATGCATCAGTGTCATGCAATGGATGCCCATAACGGTTTAAGGTTTCGACGACTGGACGTCACTGCTAGAAATATAAGCATTCATCTTTGACGTTAGCACCGGACAGCTTTTCGTTAATTTTTTTTCTTATTTTCTAGGCGCAAAGTCATCTGACCGGTACTAAATAGCGCATTTAGTACTAGACATTTTGGCCGGCACTAAATGACGTGGCATTTAGTACTGATCAAACGGTACCGGTCAGACATCCGGTACCAAAGGAGTTTACTGATCGGTATTAAAGGTCACTTCCCAATAGCATGTGTAGCATAAGAATGCTGCATCGAGATCGAGCTACACGAATAATTGCATATATAGCAGTAGTGCATTTGTAGTATGGACTCATTTGTCGCAGCTGAAGCCACTGATGGAAGTGCACAACTCATCGATGTGAGTTGGTGCACGCTCTCGATGCACAAGTTTCTTCAGGAGCTACCGGCTTTGGCGGCCCACATAAAACGGCCCCTTCTATGACACAGTTGGCTGGGCCGGGGCCTATCACCTTCAGCCTTTTTTTTTCCCGACAAGAGCACAACAAAGGCCTCCCCGCCCGTCGTCTCAAAAAGAGAAGGGGCCCAAACAAACGATCAACAAATTAAAGGCCTCCGAAGTCCGAATTTCCGAAACGCGCGCGCTGCCTGCTGGTCCACCCCACGCACCGTCATCGCTCGCGCCCAGCCCCAGGCCCAAGCCCTGGGGCCCTGACCGAACCGATCCCACCCTCCCAGTCTCCTCCATGGCTCCACCCACTCGGTGACTCGGCTCTGGTTCCCTGCTCGTCTCTCTCTCGTCGCGGCAATGGATCAGAGCCGGCCATAGTTTTATTTCAGATCTTGGTTTCGATACTGAGATACTGAGAGCATCTCCTGATCTCCAAGAGTGCCCAAAATTTCCTCCTAAAAACTAATTTTGGGAGTAATTAAGAAAAATACCTGCTCCAACAGTTGCCTAAACTCATACCCAATTTTTCCGCGCGCCCAATCCTAGCGGCAAACGGAGCCAGATTTCCGCCGCTGGCTCGCGCTCCCAATCCGCGAACTGACGCGTGACTTTCCCTGCCCCGCGTCAGTTTCCTTCAGCCGGCTTCTCCCGCAGGCGGCCACCGCGTGCGTCCTGCATCTCGTCGGCAGGTGTTGCTGCCGGTGCCGGGCGGCCTGCTGAACACCGTGGCCGCCGCCCCTGATTCTGGATCCCGTCGTCGGAGCTGCCACTCGAATTCGATGCTTACTGCTTGGCCCGGCCCGCCGTCGCATCTCCAATTTATTCATCAGTGAACTATGCGCCCTTTGGATCTTCATGGCTGTTTCGTCAACCGGTGCCCCCTATTTATGTGTTGCCTGATGTGGGATTTGAAGGCAGGAATCGTGTATCATGTGACCCAGGCCCATTCTTACTTGCACATTCAGTTTTCAACACGTCTAGCCGGCGTGTCGATCGAGAGATCGAGAGGGCAGCAAGGCCGTGTTTATTTTGCTTCAGGAGGCCACGAAGTCATGATCGATAGGCGGCGGAACGGCGAACAGGACTATGGAGTCGCCGAGAACGGAGTGGCCGTTTTTGTTTGGTGAATGAAAAAAAAATTCAACAGATGGTCCAGCCAATCGATGATATGGCATGAGATTATAATTTTTTGGAACTGATTATTGGGAACTGTTGGAGAGGAAGGTGTTTTTTCCATCCCAATATATTTTGGCTAGTCCAAAAAACAGCCTTTTGGGCCTTAATCTTTTGGGCATTCTTGGAGATGCTAGGCCTTGAGTGTCGAGTCCGGCCTCGAGCCCTTAGCCCACCTGGTTCATCGGTTGGGTTGGGTATATCGGGCCCGACTACCCAGGTCTACTAATCTTCTACGAAGGCAATGCTAAAGAATTTGAAGCCATGGCATGGAATAAACGTGGTCTCGTTAATTTGGTAAGGCTATGAAGAGACGTTTCTGCTTTAGTTTCTTGGAAACGTTTCCTTAGAGGACTCGCGAGATCATGGATGGCGTCCAAGACTAGAG
Organism: Setaria italica; assembly: GCF_000263155.2. Lineage (NCBI taxonomy): Eukaryota > Viridiplantae > Streptophyta > Magnoliopsida > Poales > Poaceae > Setaria > Setaria italica. The sequence goes on along the minus strand of NC_028458.1, from coordinate 10,287,768 downwards.
AAGGTTTGACGTTGCTGCAATGGTTCTGAGGTTTAGTGCGGCTGTGCGGAGGAGCAAACTTTCTCAGCGTAATAAACACGTTATTGTGTGGCATCTTTAGCAAGCCTAGTGCTAAGGTTTATTTTGGATTTTGGTTCGAATATTGACGCCCGAGTCCGGCTTGATGTTGTAACAGTTTATCTGTCAGGTCGGATGTACCGGGCTGGGCTACCCATGATATGGCCCGGCGATCTTCTACATATGAAGGTAATGCTAAATAACATTAGGCCATGGCATGCAGTGAATGTGATCCCGTTTGGCAATGTTCCAGGTTCTCCGAGAAACGTTTTATCTTCGGTTTCTCCTAGAAAAGTTTCCTGGGTGAATTCGCGCGCGAGATCTCGGATGACGTCCATCACCGGAGAAAGCTCGAGGTTGTTGCAACGGCTTTGAAGTTTAGTGCAGGAGAACAAAATCATGAGCTCATAAACACGTTGTCGCGCATCTTTATGCGTTAAAGCAAATGAATGGATTTTTTCCCTACGTACTGCTAGAGTCAAAAATTTTATACTCCTAGAGTCACTTTTCCTGGTAAAAAAAACTAATACCAGCACAAAATTTTTATGCTGCTAGAGTCAAAACTAAGTCGAATAGTTCACCCTATGTCACTTAGAAAAAAAGTTGCTCTATATGCCATATAATGAATGGGGAATTCCATGGAGCAAGAGCTGTTTACTAGCTGTAAGGTGAAGTGAAAATGATGTCCTGCTAAAAGTAGATGGTTTATCCCGGCAAAATACATGAGAAAATAATCGCAGAGCAGGCGAACTGCGTGACACCAGTGCCGAAACTTGCTTACCCACCGGGATAGGAAGCCAGGACAAAGACACTTGATTCTTCCAGCACACCCTCGCTCTCGCTCGCCACATCGCCGACGCGAGGGGCTCGCTAGGAGAAGGAGGGAGCGAGATTGTCGACATCTTGCTGCTGACACCGTTCCCTGGTAATACATCGCGCTGCTCTTCTGGCTTAAAATGGCTTACGTAGGTTGTGTATGCAGTTATTCGCTTGCTGTGCGTAGTACGTTTGCTTGTTGCTCGTAGTCCATTCTTGGAGCTCTGCTCTGAATCACCGATACTTCACGAATCTAGCCGTACCCGTATTCGATATTTGAGTATCCTCTCTTTTTTTTTGTTTTTATTATTACAGGTAGGATCTATTCTGACAAACCGTTGGACTGTTGGATTTCTAGTTGCTGAAGCAGAATCTTTTCAGTCGCTGTTACGCTTAGGAATCATGGCTCCAAAGGGTTTAAGAGTAGTGGCCATCATTTGTGCGGCCGTTGTATTCGCGATTCTTGTGGTGGTTTATGCGGGATGTAAGCTGTTAAGAAGAAGGACATTGCCCCTTGCACCTGCCTCTGACTCTGAATCCGAGGCAACAGTTGAGCCCACCTCAAGCGATGGGCTCCGAGGAAAGAAGTCGTCGTCATCCGAACCTTTGGGCATCATTCTTGCTACACCTGACGAGCGTGCAGCGCGGAAGGTCACCAACATATACGATGACATCCTCAAAGCTACCTGTAATTTTAGCGGCGCACGCATCATTGGCTACGGTGGCTTCGGGACGGTCTACGGAGGAGAGCTCCCCGAAGGGCGGCGAGTTGCGGTCAAGAGGCTCCATGGCAGCTTCCAGTTCCTCTGCGGCCGTCAGTTCTTGGCCGAGATGGAGGCCGTTGCAGAGGTGAAGCACCAGAACCTCGTCCCCCTTCTCGGCTACTGCGCTCGCGGCGACGAGCGCTTCCTGATCTACAAGCGCATGCGCCACGGGAGCCTCGCGTCGTGGCTGAGGAACCAGGCGAACGCTGCATCCCAAGCACTCGGGTGGCCGGTCCGTCTCGAGATCTGCCTCGGCTCCGCCCGCGGGCTCGTGTTCCTCCACCACGGCTTCGCGTCCCAGCATCTCACCCACCGGGACGTCAAGTCCAGCAACATCCTGCTGGACGAGCTCATGCGGCCGAGGGTCTCCGACTTCGGCCTCGCGAGGATCATCCGTGGGTACGAGACCCATGTCAGGACCGGCGATCCGGGCTCCCTCGGCTACGTCCCCCCCGAGTACCCTCTGGCGATGAAGTGCACGGCGAAGGGCGACGTCTACGGCTTCGGCGTCGTCATGCTAGAGGTGCTCACGGGGCGGCCGGCGGCGGGGCAGGAGGTGGGAGAAGGGGGCGGGGAGCTCGTCGGCTGGGTGCGGTGGATGGTCGCGCACGGCCGGGAGGGCGAGCTGTTTGATCCTTCCCTGCCGGTTTCGGGCCTGTGGTGCGAGCAGATGGCGTGCGTGCTCGACCTTGCTCGGGAATGCACTGACGACGAGCCGTGGAAGAGGCCGACCATGGGGAGAGTCGTGGAGGAACTCGAGAGGATTCAGCTGGTGGAGCATGGGCCTTATGGGCTCCAGGGACGTGAAATTCAGGCATGATCTTGTCGTGCTCAGTCTGCTGGTAAGTTTTTTCATGTGTTGATAATAGTAAGTTAATACAATGTGAGTAGCTAATGGCAACTTTCAGAGATGCACTAGTGATGTTGCTGATCAAGATATAAGCTGAAATGATGTTGGCCCTTTTTTCTTGTCCTGATTTTGTACTATCTCTGGTACTACTATTATGGCAGTATGGTTAGATCATTAGATGCATGCTTTGGCAAGCTTAGTGTATTCATCTACTGGAAATTTTGGTTTTTGTTTAATGAATCAGTTGAAAGGTCAGATGAATGTTTTCATGCATCGGTATGTGAAGTGCTTCGGAGGAAATACCACAGCTCATGCTACTATTGATAGATTCAGTTGTTCTGTCCTGCCGTCTTACAGTGCTAATTTTGACGAAAGTTCAGACGTGTTAACTTGGATAATGCAGTCAGTGGCAATGTTCAGAATCGCCATATGCATTAGATGGGACCTTTGGAGTGCATGTGTAGTAGGATTGCTAGAATAGTGCAATTTTTTTGTTAACCTAGAATAATGCATTTTTCATACAAGATTAGTGCTTATCTACTGCAAGTCTAGCCTATACGCATCTTGATAGTAGCATATACTGTTTTTAGATAATGAGCTGTGTATACATAATCATGTGATTTTTCATTTGGCGGCCTGTATTACCTGGAGATCAGCCTACCAAGGAGATGAGCTTGGAGCATGCAACAACACCGCTACAACTATTTTTCAGCTTCACAGCATCATCTGAACAGAACAACGTCAGTCGTCAGGCAAACGGACATCAGGGCGTGCAGATGGAGGGCTCTTCGTTCATCATGTGTTAGAGCAAAGAGAATAAATGCATCGAAAAGAGCAAAACTTATGGCCAGATTGGTGCACTGGCCTCGCCAGTTTGCAATTTGTAATGCGGTCGTACTCCTGGACCCTGCGTTTGACTGTTTCCCCCTTTTTATTACAACAACGAACAGCAAGTGTCATCGGGTTATAAAATTTAACTGGAAGCTCACATCCTGATTGCAGTTTGATCGTCTTGCGCCTGCCTGAACCTGTCAAGGCAGCCAAACTGTTCTTGCATCTGTTTTCCCTTTTTTTTTTTGCTGTCTTTCAGTAAGCGACGGGCTTAATATTGCAGTAAACGAAAAGTTCGTTACTGCCGTGACTGTATTTTTCAGTGTGGATTATGAATTATATGATGCTATCTGAGCTGCGTATGGAGATGTTCTGCTAGTATTGCAAAAATGCGTTTGATCCCATAGCTGCCGAATCTTTCTGGAGCTACTACGGGCTTTGATGGCCCACCTAAAACGGCCCTCTATGATACTTAGCCGGGCCGGGCCCTCTCCGACGAGCACTTGGGGCCCAACAAATGCCTCCGTCCTCTCAAAAAAAGAGAAGGGACCCAACAAAAAATGAACAAAGGCCTCCAAACGTGGTCGGGCTGGGGCCCGCCCCACCCACGTTCCGCCATCAACATCGCTCGCGCCCAGCCCAGTCCCAGCCCGACCCGACAGTTCTGATCCCCCAGCTCCAGTGCTCTACCCTCTCCATCTCGCTCGGCGGCGCGAGCTCGCTCGCTCATCACTCGTGTGCTCGCGCGTCCCACCTCAAACCCCAACCCAAATCCTCGCCGTCCGCGGCGATGGATCTCCGCCGGCCGCCGCGCTCCTCGTCGGGGGGCGTGGAGCCCAAGATCCGCCAGGTCGGCTTCTTCACCCCGGACGCCTCCGCCCCCTCCGAGCCCCTTCCTCCCGCTGCGGTCCCGGCGCCGTCGACGAAGCAGGGGGCGGCCGCGGGGTCGCCGCCGGCATCGGATGACCTCTCCCCGGGCCGTCTCTCCCCTGTCATGATCCCTCCCCCGCGCCACGCGGACCACCTGGCTCCCGGCCCGCCATCCCCCGCGGCGGCGGACGCCGTCCTCGCCACTTCGGCGCCGGCGCGTTCGTCCGCGCGCCTCGACGTCGCGTCAGAGATCGCGGACGACGACTCCTGGTCCCGGGCGCCTTCTGCCGCGGAGCTAGGTAGGTTTCACGCCTTGCTCTATGAACTGATTCGATTGCCATTGCTTTGTGTGGTGGGGGGATTGAACTGGTCGATGAAACGGCCACAGCTTATGCTGTCCTGAAAATAACTTAACCAGAGGAGCTTCTCAAGTTCTCATTTAACCTTAACAACAGGAAGGCACACGACCATGCCAACACTACTTCAATAAACTAAGAAGCACGTAATATCAAAAGCCTCAGTGAAATTGGGTGCTCTCCGTGTATTGTTTTCAGCTCTAGAGCATGTGTATTCAACGAACTGCCATTGATGTTCACATAAATAGTAGTTTGTAGCTTTAAGCCTTTTTAGATAGTCTTTTAACAATTGCCAATTCTTGAAATAATTTCTTCTTTTAAACTCAAAAATGGAAGATTAGGACTTATGGTCTACATGCACATTTGAATGGGACTGTACCACAGCCATGCTGAGGGAGGCTCACCCAGTTCATGGTGGGGTTGCACTGTTTTTTCAGGTAGGCCAATACAGTCCCGTGGCTGCCAAACTGGAGTGGAACCTCTAGTTTGTCAGTTTTGTATCTGGAGTTGGATATGCATATAAGCTGTTTATTAGACCACGTCCAGTGCTACTTAATGAGCATGTCAGGCTTCAAATCGCCACATTATCATATGCTACTATAAGGTTGTCGAGTTGGAGGCCCACATATATGTTGCTTCTACAGAGATTGGTGTTTGCTTAGAGTGTCGTTGTCACAAGTGTTACATAAGTGGTTGTGGTTAGTTGACAAAAAGTACTCACATTTAATTCAATAGAATATTTCACGCAGCCCTGTCCAAATCTTATTCCTTCCCAAGCTTGCCTCTTACTGGTTGAAGAATATTGTTGTACAGTAAGCATTCCTCCTGATAAATCACAGAAAGGTCAAAGTTTGTAAGTTGGTATTGGGTGCATGGGATGAAGACATATTTACTCGAATCAAAGAAACATAAAGAATGTTGTGCATGGTGCTTAAGCTGCCAAAACTCAACTGAATGGAGGTGCTGCTTGCTCCTTGGTGACATGATGAGGGGTGGCTCTTCTCTACCGCTTCTCCAATTGATCTTCCTCTGCTGGTGTGCTACAGCTTAGGGGAAGCAACAGCATGCTGTAGGTTTGAACGTCTCACGTTTGGTGGCATGGCAGCGTAGAGCCAGTGGTTTTCACTCCATTTTAGCCAAGCACAAGCAGTCCTTGTTATGACAAGAGTGAAGAGAAGAAAGTAGTGAGCAAGTGAAGATATATGAGTCTTTTTTTTCCTGACTTAACCATTCAAGCCGAGTGGGATGCCTAGTTGGATGGCATGTCACCAAAAAATTGTTGTGATTTAGGATAAAGGTTTGCACATGCTTGAATGAAAATCGATAAGCTGTAGTTTAGTTTGTTCTTTTATTTATTTTGGCTTAATATCTGTTTCATTTATTGGGAAAATTGCTTTGATTATTTTATTTATATATGTGCACATGTGTTTATTTCAGAAGAAAACAAGCGAACTTTGGCTGAAATACGGAATGAAGGTGCTCCAGCCATTCCACAAAAGCAGAAGACTTCGAAGGCAGAGAGGCGTGCTATTCAGGAGGCTCAACGTGCTGCTAAAGCTGCCGCGAAGGAGGCAGGTAATTATCATGCCATTGACTTTTGATCACACAAAGCCTCTCAACCTTTTTGATTGCTTCTTCTGGGTTTACTGTCCTAGACTCCTAGGGTTTGGCAGTTGAGAATGTGCTTGTGAATAAGTTCAACTTCATTATGATATCTTGCACATATATAATAAACATGGCTCGCAAGCATGATTGTCACATTACTTTTCATTTACATAAAAATCAGGAAAATCTGCTGGTCCAGCGACTTCCAAGCAAGCCAAGTCAGCAAAAACTGCTCCGAAGAAAGATGTGCCTCAAGCTGCAAGTACAGTAGCTTCTGAGAAGAAGGTTACCGAACGCCTTTCAGAAAGGGAAAGAAAGTTAGATGCCCCTCATCCTCGAATGCAGTTTGATGATGTGCATAAGGTGGAGAAAGCAAAAAAACGTGCGGTAGTCAACCAATCAGAAGCTCGAAACAGGGTTGAATTGTTTAGGCATCTGCCACAATATGTGCATGGCACTCAGCTCCCTGACCTGGAGTCAAAATTCTTTCAACTTGAACCAATGCATCCTTCTGTGTACAAGGTAATTGTTATGCTTTGAACCTACCCAGACATTTTATGTGTCTGCATCTAGAAATGCTCGTATTCCAGATCTCAAGTGGGATTTATTGAGGATATGTTTTCACCCACGTAAAATCTCTATTCACTTGGTGAAGAGGAAGCTAAGTAACAAGGATGCGATACAATGGACATAAATATTTTGCTAAAATATGTAACATAAGTATAACATGCTGTAGTTGAAACCTCCACCCCCTCCATCTTCCTCTTCATTGGATTAGCCCCTTTTGTTCATTACATGTCAGCTTATCCGCGCATTAATTTTTGGACTCTACATATGTGAGGATAGTTTGTGGATGAAGTAATCTGTGCTGTCTTATTCTTTCAGTTGTTGAATTGCCGTGCTCTTGTAGTCCTAAGAAATTTGTTGCTGCTCTGAACTGAGCCAAATACAAATCTTTCTGCACTTTGTCTATCTATACCTAAGTCAGTGTTTGTGTATAGACTTATTTTTTTTGAAAAATCATAAATTTAGATCATGTTTAAATACTTACACCCAAAGATTTTGCATAAATATGTTCGTGTGCACACTGTACAAAATAAACTAAAGATAAGCCATCTTTGCACAAAAGATAAGTCGTATAGGTTATTTTTGTACATTGGCTTATGAATTTTCACCTGATGCACATGCATTATTTTTTCTTGAGGATTCTTTGAAAGGACAGTTGCTTAAACCTAACTTTGTTGTAGATCCCAAATGAGCAGTCCTGTTTACTTGCTGTACATTGTCAAATTGTCCCAGAATCTCACAAGATCATTGGAGCACTTTACGAACTGCAACTTTATCTAATGTTTAATGGAGTATTGTGATGCCTGCTTATTATTGAACACGGGTCATAAGATACAGTTAAAGCCAGGCAAAACCTGACTGCAGCCTGGCAAGGACAATTTGCTTTTTCCATTATTTTGCATAGAAATTGTTCTGAGAAGTAAAGGGATTAGCTTAAAAAAATTAATTTATCGACCATTTTTGTTGAGCCCGAATGACTCATCTGGGCTTCACTACATTTCAGGTTGGGCTCCAATATTTGTCTGGTGAAGTATCTGGTGGCAATGGTCGATGTATAGCAATGCTTCTTGCATTCAGAGAGGCAATAAAAGATTATACTACACCTCCAAACAAAACTCTCAGCAGAGATCTTACTGCAAAAGTCAGTAGCTATGTGTCATTTCTTATTGAGTGCAGGCCTCTTTCAATTAGCATGGGCAATGCTATTAGGTTTCTGAAGAATAGGATTGCCAAGCTACCACATACATTGTCAGAGTCTGAAGCCAAAGCTAGTCTTCAGTCTGATATTGATCGTTTTATAAATGAGAAGATAGTTCTTGCAGATAAGGCTATTGTCAGTCATGCCATCACAAAGGTCAGAGATAATGATGTCTTGCTGACATATGGATCGTCATCAGTTGTTGAAATGATTTTGGATTACGCTCATGAACTTGGGAGGAAGTTTCGTGTTATAGTGGTAGATTCTCGTCCAAAGCTTGAGGGACAGGGATTACTGCGGAGATTAGTGTCCAGGGGCATTAACTGCACATACACACACATAAATGCCATCTCATACATCATGCATGAAGTTACAAGAGTCTTCCTGGGTGCGTCCTCAATATTATCAAATGGAACAGTTTATTCTCGAGTTGGGACAGCATCTGTGGCTATGGTTGCACATGCATTTGGAGTACCGGTTCTGGTTTGCTGTGAGGCATACAAATTTCATGAGAGAGTGCAGCTTGATTCTATATGTGCAAATGAGCTTGGTATGGATATTTTGTTGTTTATGCATTGCAAGTATGTGTTCATGATCATGCCTAAGTAGTACTTGACATGAGTTTTCTTACTCAGGTGACCCGGATGTCATTTTGAAAGTTCCTGGGAAGGCAGAGGACCATCTTAAGAACTGGGCAGAAAATGCAAATCTCCAACTCCTAAATCTTACGTATGTTTCTAAATTCCATATACCTGCCATTTTTTCTGGTAATATTCCCTTTGATGGAAGTAATTGTGTACATCTGATAGGTACGATGCAACCCCTCCTGATTATGTGTCGATGATCGTAACAGACTATGGCATGGTAAGATATGCTTCTCGCTATAATCAGTCTTCTAATTTGTTTTTATAATATCCAACAGACTGTTTAAAGGTATATTTTCAACAGAATGCATCTAGTTATTGAAGTCCAGTTGTTAACAAGAGAATGCATGGCCTTTTTAATCAGTGAATCTTGAATCTATTCAACCATGTAAACAGTTTGATCTGCTTCAACTAGTTTTTAATAGGGTTACAGTTCTTTATGCATGTGTTGCATTCAGATTAATCATTACATTTTCAGTTTCCAACATCTCCATAGAGGTGTCCTCAACATGCAATTGTGACACTTTATACAGTTTCATGGAAACAGCTTGAAACTTAGGTAGAAGCAGCTAGTGTTTGACCTTTGAAGTTTAAACTAAGTTAGCTGATTGTGTTTTTTTTTGTGGTACTGAACTAATTGCCAAGAAGTTGTGTTGGCTTTGCGGTTCCAAACTCCTCCAAAATCTAAGATGGCGTGTCTGTCATTTAATTGATGGGGTTGTTTTGCTGTTGCAGCTTCCACCCACCAGTGTACCGGTCATTGTGAGAGAATATCGCAAGGAGCAGTTGTGGATATGAATTCACTGCTGCCAGCAGTATGATAGCATTTTTGTTAACTCGTGTTGCCTCAGCGCGACCTGTGATAATGTATTGCACTGTTGGCCTGAGGTTTTTTTGTTTGCTCATATTGCCTTCTTTACCATAAGATGGTTCATCCAGTTTTGCGATCACCTTTGTAACTTGTAACTCCATGAAGGGCGCCCTCTGATGCTCATGGGATGATACTGGCCCTCTTACATTGTTGAGTTGATGAATGCTCTGAGAGTACTTTTTCGAGAATTTTCTTCGTGGTTATCAAACATCCATGTGCTCGCCAAGTATTTCAGCGGAATGGAGCTTGTATGGTGGGACATTGATGTGCTCGCTAATTTATATTGCAATGTGCTTTCAAAACCTGAAAGTGAAGAATGCTGCTTGCGGCTGCTTCCGTGCGTGGGAGCTTGCTCCAGCCACAAACCCAAATCCCACCAAGACCCCCCACCGCTGTCGACAATGCCCCACCGCTGTCGATAAGATCACCCTGCTAGTACCAGATCCGGATGTGCCTAAGGAAGATCTACAAGCCCACCGCCCTTATCACCCTGCTAGTACCAGATCCGGATGTGCCTAAGGAAGATCTACAAGCCCACCGCCCTCTCGTCGTCAGTGGTTCATGGATAGAGGAGATTGAGCCAGTGCTCGGACGGGTCCATGGCGCTACCCTCCTGGCATGGAGGCCATGGTGGAGCCACTGTCAGTGGAGCGATAGCAACTCGTCAACGCTCTTTACTCCCTGGTACACCAAGTCAGGCCAGCAGTAAACATCATTCTTTCGGATCTTGCTCGAGAGATTCACATTCATGAAGGATTCAAGTCGTCTCGCGGAGGCTCAGAGCTCGAGGAAGACCAAGATCTAGTGCTCCTCGCCCTCATTCAAAAGCGCACCTACCCGGAGATCCTCTCAGTTCCACCAGTGGATTGCTACTCCATGGCGGCCTCAAATCAAGGTGCTCGCGTCAAGGAATCGGAGAAGAAGAGATACACTTACGAAGAGAAGGGGAAAAGGAATTGCTACTGCAACCCCGCAAGGACATGAGTCACATCTATTCAAGGCAAAGGAGGAGAGCACCACGGCTTCACACCGGCTGACACAACAAGGCGAAAGCTCAGCAACAAGGAGGGTGGGAAGCAATCAATCCCCATCTTTTCAAATTTGTTGCGGACCAAGGAAGGGAGGAGAACAACCATGGCATCAGGATCCTTCCCCAAATCCGCCTTAGAGAGCTCAAATGCGGCCGGACTTGACAGATGAGCATGGTTATCAGGTTGTGATGCTAGCCTACTGGTGGCACAGAACCTCTTTAAGCAAGGATATACCATTCCAACAACCAGAGGAGGATGAGAAGAGAAGGAAGAGATACTTGGCTCATGTTAGGGGCAAATGCCTTAATTACTACTCCACTGAGCACAAGGTCGCAGAGTGCAGAGACAAAACCAAATGCTGGCGCTGCCTTCAATTGGGACACAAAGCTCAATCCTATCCTTCCTAGAGAAGTCAATTTAAGCGCCATCCCCTGGAGCAGCGGCAGCAACACCATACTTCGACCCCCACCCCTGCTCCTCTCTTAGGCAGGGCTCCTCCACCTACTGCAACCTCGGCCGGTTGCACGGCCGGCAGGACCTACCTCCAGGCGGCCATGGCCACGTACTCGGGCGATCCTCGAGCGCGCCTTGAGCTGGCGTACTGTGCCATCTTAGCGACCGGGCCAATCAAGCACAAGAGGGAGTCACTGATCGGCAAGACGGCGGTTTGTTGGCTCACCGGCAATAGCCACGACACCGTGCCACACCACGTCGTCGACGTCCTTGAAGAGCTGCACATCTCCCGCCACGAACTGAAGGTTGTCAAGCACTTCCCCGAGCAGTACCTCGTCCTCTTCTCCGACTACAGGGCCTACCACCAGGTCCTCCATCGTGGCATTCGGAACAGAGGAGGGTCTTCAACTTTGAGGCATGGACAGAGCGGCACGGCACGGTGGAAACCATGCTGGAGTACAGGGTCAGGCTGCGCATAGAGGGCGTGCTGGTGCACGCATGATCCGAGGAGGTGGTGGCCAAGAACATCGAGGGGCATTCGCGTCGTCAAGACCACACCAAGACATACGACCTTTGGGCGTGGTCCTCCAACCCAAGCAAGATCCCCAAGAAGGTACTTCTAATCATCACAGACCCTGACAGGGAGCTAGCGGCCAATGAGATGCACCACGAGCCACTACATGCGGCGAAGGGGACGTTCGACTACAAGCTTCACCTCCACCTCGACGTGGTCGAGGACCTCTCCTTCCTCCATGGTGGGGTTGGAGGGAACTGGCCGCCCAACAGGAAGGCGCACCGTGAGTTCCTCTGGAACTATGGCGCGCTGGACTCGCTGGGCGAACGACGAGCGGCCAGTTCCACGACGACCACGCCAACCACGAGTACCGTCTACGTCGAGACCGCGATGACCACGACGACAACTTCAACCGCGGCACATGGCACCATCACAGCCAATCCACTTGGGGGAGGGCAACAAGATGTCGTGGGGCGGTGGAGGACTGCTATATCTCCGCCCGCACTCGCCATCGCGGCAGCAACCAGGGCCATCGCAACAGAACCTCCACCCACGGCGTTGAGGAAGATAGGGAGGAACGTCGGATGACGACAACCAAGAAGGCCATCTAGAGGAAGAAGGGCAGCAAGAGGGTCACCTTTGCCAACCCACTCGTTCAGTACATGGGTGAGTTTACGGCTGACCCCAGTTGTTACTTGTTCCCTATCGAGTCGTGTGATGATGAAAGAATGGTTAGATCCTATGACAGAGGAACCCTTCATCCCCCACTCCCTTGTAGGTCACTCATCCAAGAAGAGCCGCATCTTGGGGATGCTAGAATCAGCTACGGGATGGACCCCGATTGTTCACCGCATGGCCCAGAAGGAGCTGAGGAGCAGGATCTGGAAGGAACAATCACGGCAGCAGAAAAGACCAGCAGCGCCACAATCAACTACAGCAAAGACAAGCAGGTTGGTCCAAACTCTGAGCAAACTGCATTTTTGTCTAGGCAGAATACGGGGAAAGGAGATCTTGGCCACCAGCATAGTACTACCCAGGGACTAGACACCATTCAGTTAAAATTGCACAATCAGGCTTTGTCAGAATAGGTTCACTTGCATAACATTGAAACAGAATCTATCCATCTCCCTACACATATACATTTGGATGATAATGTCTCAATGAACACCACGCAATCATAGCAACACATTCAAGATGATGCACTCACCACTCTTGACATCCACTAGTTTGAACAACAAGTGCAAAATCTAGTAGTAGAGCACCAATTAAAAGCCAACATTTTAGAAAATGATCCCGCCAAACCGCTCCCAAAAGAGATTATACAACCTAGGATAACCAACCAAGTAACACCTCTGCAACTGAAGCAGGCAGGAACTTTGATGACATTGAGCATACAACATTGGTTCACAACACCTTGAAACCTCTGAATCGCCTATGGTACAAGCTCCTGAACCCACACCTTTGCAGCAAACAGAGGCGCCTCCTGAGGACTCATAATCCAAATGAACAGAACACTTTTCAGCAGCCAAGCCTCTCACTGGCGCCTTCAAACACACCAGAAACTAAAGGTGTTGATGATTTGACATGCTTTCTGAACTTTGTATCAGGATCACCTAGTCCACCACTACTCCACACACCCCCACGAGCAAATCCCCAAAGCACACTTAATGTCATAATTGCTAGTAGTGAACCAAGTACACAACAACGAAAGAGCTCATGATTAGCTGATAAGGCTAAAGCAAATCTAGGCAAAGGGAGCGTTCAACTAGCTCAACAAGTGCTGATTAATAAACTCGGTGACTTAGTTCCTGATTCACAGCAAAAGAAAGACACTAACTTTGAGTCCTTGGTGCAGCGCCTCCCATGCCCCTTCAGATTATGGAGGCTCTTCAGGTGCTGGTGGAGGAAGGAAACAAAGCCCAAGAGTAGGAAGAAGTCCAAGGTGGTATTGTCCCCAGCTATGGAGGAGTTGGCGCTGCCGGCATAGAAGCGCCATGGAAGCCAAATCAAGCAAGATAGCGTCAGTGTCATCGAGTAGTTTTATTTTTAGAATGTTATGCAAGAAACTCTGGAACTTGCCTGGATCTGTAACCTTTATTGGGCTAGCACTTTTGGCCCATGGCTTCAGCGGTGGTATGGGTCTGGCCCAACCACTGATGTTCACGAAGTCTGCCGATTAGTCGTCGTCGCTGCAGTCATTGTTAGCCCACTCGACTGGGCCGCCACCAGCTCCTAGTCAGGCCGGCTTTGTATGTGGCCTCTACACCAAGCCTGCTAGACCACCATATTTTGATGTTAATTACGAGTCCAATCTGAGTTGCTTCTGTGTTCTCCATGTCGTCTGTAATGTGCTATGCTAGAATGTGCGGGGTTTAAATGCGGAAGCTAGGAGGGCGAGTACTAGAAATGCGGTCATCGCTTCGGGCGCGACGATCATCTGCCTGCAAGAAACAAAAATTGCTCATTGGACTTCCAAATTAGTTGGGGACACGCTTGGAGCTAGCTTTGTAAATAACTTCACAACTCTGCTAGTTGACGAAATACGGGGAGGCATCCTTATTGCGGCGAATGAACACTTCTTCTCCCTGCAAAACTTCCATACCACGACACATACTGTCTCGGCCGATGTAGTGATGCGTGATGACAACACCATCTGAACCATCACGGGCGTTTATGGACCTCAAGACAATGTTGAGAAAGAAGCATTTCTGGAGGAAAGCAAGAATCTAAAATCTCGAGGGAAGAACGAATGGTTAATCCTAGGGAACTTTAACTTAATATATAAAGTAGAAGATAAGAGCGACAATCGACTTAACAGACGACTGATGGCCTATTTCAAAGATACCCTAGACGAGGCCTACCTTATGGAGCTTGACCTACGCGGCAGGGCGTACACTTGGAGTAATGAACAAAATGACCCAACGTTCACCTGGATTGATCGCGTCTTTGGTTCACCCGAATGGCATCGGCTATTCCCAAACACTGACTTACAGGCTCTACCTACGCTGGAATCAGACCATACACCTTTGTTTCTTACGGGGGATGTGGCCAGACAAAACTATTCAAGCTTCCGCTTTGAATCATACTGGGTCAGCATGCCGGGCTTCAAGGAGACTATCCAAACAGGTTGGACTTAGCCGGTCAATACGCAGGACGCCATTCGACGATTGCATGTGAAACTCCTTCGTCACGGCCAAAGCACTCAAGTTATGGAGAAGACAAAACTTAGGAAACCTCCCATTACGGCTGGAGATTGCACAACAACTAGTCCTCCTCATAGATGCAAAACAAGAAAAAAGAAACTTAACGAGCGATGAACTGATCTTCCGTCGATACCTTAAAGCAAAATTAGTTGGCCTAGCAGCCATTCTTCGATCACGAGCGAGACAACACTCGAGGCTCACTTGGATTAGAAAAGGAGATGCCTGCACTAGATTATTCATGCTCCACGCCAGCAACAGGAGAAGAAAGTTGTGCATCCCATCCCTGCAAACGGCCAATGGGCTGGCAGTTCACCAACAACGCAAAGAAGAAGTAGTGTTTCACCATTTCATGAACTTAATTGGCCAAACCCAAGAACGCTCTGCTAGTTTACACTGGACATACCTTGGGTATGAACAACACGATCTAAGCAAACTGGAAAACCCCTCTGAGGAAGCTGAGATCAAGAATGTCATAATGCATTTACCAAACGAGAAATCGCCCGGGCCTGATGGATTCATAGGAATTTTTTTAAAAAATATTGGCTGATCATCCAAGCTGATTTAATGGTGGTCCTCCACGCCTTCCACTCACTCAGAACCTAGCACCTAGAGCTGATCAATGAGGCCAACATGGTCCTGATCCCAAAAACAAGTGACGCCGCCCGCATCACAGACTTCCGACCTATCAGTCTCATAAATAGTTTGGCTAAAATCATCACAAAAATCCTCGCGGATAGGCTGGCCCCAAGATTTAATGAGTTGGTGTCTGGTTGCCAAAATGCTTTTATTAAAAAGAGATGCATCCATGGTAACTTTGTCTATGTGCAAAACATGATTAAGGCACTGCACAAAGCCAAACAACCGTCGCTCTTCATAAAACTTGATATATCCAAAGCATTTGACTCAGTTTGTTGGGTGTTCCTCCTAGAGATGTTGCAAGTATTGGGTTTTGGCCAACGATGGAGAGACTAGATTGCCACCTTACTGGCCACTTCTTCATCCAAAATTCTTGTCAACGACATCCCTGGAAAAATATTTAAACACGCCTGGGATTTACGACAAGGTGACCTCCTCTTGCCAATGCTCTTTATTCTTTCTATAGACCCACGTCATAGACTAATTGAGTTGGCCGCTAGCACAGGACTGTTGCATCCGGTCCTCCTGTGGGCTGCTTCAATGCGGTGCTCCTTATACGCGGATGATGCGGCCATATTTGCCAACACGGAATGAACGGAGCTACACCACATCAACCAAATTCTAACCATGTTTGGAAATTGTTCCGGACTAAAAATGAACTTGACCAAGACAGAGATCTTCCCAATAAGATGTGATGACACAACGATTACAGAGGCATTAGTGGACTTCCCAGGTAAAATTGAAAAATTCCCCGGCAAATACCTGGATCTCCCCTTACACACACACAAATTCCAACGAGTGGATATCCAGCCTCTGCTTGATAAGATTGGGGGACGCCTCCCTGGCTGGAAGGGTAAACTTTTATCAATAGGTGGTAGGGAGACGTTGGTCAAGAGTGTATTGATAGCGCAACCAATTTATCACCTAACAGTTTTTCCAATGCAAAAATGGCTGCTGAAACAAATTGACAAAATGCGAAGAAGCTTCCTGTGGAAAGGAGAGGAACCGGAGAAAGTTAGTGGCGGGCATTGCCTTGTCAACAGGCCGACAGTCTGTACACCAAAAGACCTCGGGTGTTTGGGTATATTGGATTTGGAGCAGTCTACGCGAGCTTTGAGACTGAGATGGCATTGGTTCAAATGGAAGTATGCTGATAGGCCATGGGCAAATCTAGATATCCCCCGTGATAGCACCGACAAAGACCTCTTCAATGCCTCAACAATCGTCACGGCCAGAAAAGGAGACAAGGCCAGCTTTTGGCAGTCCAACTGGGTCAATGGACAGGCTCCTAAAAACATAGCCCCACCTCTGTACCGCAAAGCCAAAAGGAAAAATATCACAGTGCTCAAAGGAAAAATATCACAGTGCTCAAAGCCACTGAGAACAACAGTTGGATAAAACATATCTTTTCTATCCACACAACGGATGAACTTCAGGAATACTTATCGCTATGGGACGAGATACGGCTAGTAGCTTGTGACGTAGACTCGTAAGATGAGATTAAGTGGAAATGGACACAGGATGGCTAGTACACTACACAGAGTGCTTACCGGATACAATTCATGGAACGATACAAGAAACTCACTTCCACGCAAATTTGGAAAGCACGAGCGGAGGCTAAGTGCAGAATCTTCGCGTGGATCCTCCTTCAACACAAAATCCTCACAGCCAACAACCTAGCAAAACGAGGTTGGCCACATGAACCCCTATGCAAGCTCTGCAATTCTTGCCCAGAAACGCCCACGCACCTTTGCCTGGAATGCCCATTCACCCGTGCAGTATGGACCTAATTGATAGCTTGGCTAGACAGGTAGGATTTACAAGCACCATCATCGCACTCCATCCACGGCTAGTGGAAACGACTGCGACGGAACTTCAATAAGAAACAGAAACCCGTTTTCGATGGACTCATTCAGCATTACAGCTACAACTACAGGCAGAAGCATCTAAAGCGCTATAAAAACCAGAATGCTGATGACTGTTAGTGTTGTGAAGAAGCCCATAGAAATACTATAGCGTAACAGTAGATGTAGTAGTAATTGAACAGCGTATCCTGTGCGTCATGGATCTTGAACCTCTCGGCAGCGTTGAAACACTAAGGAAACTTTATATGTGTAACCCCATTCTAAAGCACTTTATTTTTGCTGGAATATTTGGAAGAGAATTTTCCAGAACGTATCAAAGGAAGTGGTAGAAGTGGCTTCGTTGATGAAAAATGATGCTCAATACTACCAAGCTGCGACAACTAGGGAGAGATCTTCGACTAGTTCTGCGCCTTCTTGCCCAACAACTAAGTGCTGGGTTGACTCTTTTCCTTGGGTTGTTGCCTTGCTCCTGCTGTTTGTAGTAGTTGCCGGGTGTTTGAGTCGTTTGGGGAGTTGTAGTTGCCCCTCCCCCTCCTTTCGTCTTTCTCTTTGTTTTTGAGTTGCTTGTTTTATTCTTGTTTTCTTTTCTCTCTGCTAATAAAATTTACGGCAAATTTCTTACGTTAAAAGAAAAGATTAGACTTTGTTATTCCGAGTACTAGTGGCTCCAGAGAGTTGGTGTGCAGAGATCGCCTTGAATCCTTCAGTGCTGGTGCTGGCTGTGGGTTTTGACCTTTGACGGCGAGAAAGCGTGCAGGCGCCACTGACACACAATCCACCTCGCCATCGGAGGCGAAGACAAGTTTTTTTCAAAACAAAATACTTCGACAAGAAACGGTAAGATTACATGTTCAATTAAGGTCGTGTTCTTTTCTGAAAACATGCTGCTCACCGCTGAATAAGACAAGTTTTGGTTTAGCCATCTCCAAACCAAACGTCCCCTTTCGCAAATCTTCTGAACACTAAAGTTTGCTTAATCTAACTGGCTGGGCCCCAACCCCGGACCTTGAAAGCCCATGAATCCACCCGTCGTTCTTCCAGCCGGCCCAAAAAGGCCCGAACTCCCCAAACCGACCTCGCCTGTTCTACACCTTCGGATATCTTGCGAACAAAATCAGGCAATCGCCCCCAATTCCACTTCCCCTCTCCCTACTTCGCCCCGCCCCCCTCCCCGTCTCCGAGCTCTCGCGAGAGGCGGCTGCGGCTCGCCGAGACACAGACCCCTCGCCTCGCCCCGCCCCACCCCGCCCCCGGCGCATCAGCCAGCCACTAGGTCTAGGGTTCCTCCGGCCATGGAGGACGACGAGTACGAGGAGGGGATGGAGATGGGCTACGGCGGGCACCACCAGCACCGCGGCGGCCACGCGGGGTACGCGGAGGAGGAGGAGGAGGTGGGGTACGGCGGCGGGGACGGGGACGAGATGGAAGAGGACGGGGACGCCGAGCAGCGGGACGAGGAGGAGATCACCCAGGAGGACGCCTGGGCCGTCATCTCCGCCTACTTCGAGGAGAAGGGCCTCGTGCGCCAGCAGCTCGACTCATTCGACGAGTTCATCCAGAACACCATGCAGGAGATCGTCGACGAGTCCGCCGACATCGAGATCCGCCCCGAGTCGCAGCACAACCCCGGCCGCCAGGCCGAGTTCGCCGAGGTTGTTGCCCCACCCTGATCGATCCTAGCAAGCGTGGCTTGAATTTTTCGCTGTTTGCTGCTGCTAGATTGGGCGGTTAGGGTTGGGGGAGCTCGGTATGGTCTGGCGTCTCAGTAGCGATGGGCAGGGGTCAGCACCTACTTAGGGTTTTGGAGCTGGCACAGCCATTAGTAGTGTTCAATTTTATGGCTGGAGGGAGAATTTTGCAATGATATGCAGCAACCCTAAACCCTGACATTGGTGGTCAGTTTGGAATTTTGGAGGGTGGCATTGTTTAGTTTTAGTGTTTAGATTAGCTTCTGCTTAAGTTTGCTCGGTATGATGTGGTGGGCTCGGTTGAGTTAAGAGGCTAGAGTGAGTTTTGTACATTGAACGAGGGCATTTTTAGTGATTTCAGCTGTCACTAGACATATATGGAGTTGATCTTATGATGAAGCTAGCATGTAGCTAAGGTCTTGTGATGACTACTTGTACTTTATTTGTTTGAGGAACTAGCTGATGGATAATGGTAGCTGAAGTGTTTGCAAAGGAAAAACACAATTCAAAGATTAGCATTCAGATTTTCTGTGAAATCAATCAATGATGTTATTGCAAAGCACTCGCAAAAAACAGATAAGTTTCAAGACCTTTCTAAATTCTTAGAGAAGTCATCTGAGACACGATTGCTTTTATGGATGTTTTTGCGCAGAAGCACTCGTCAGTAAATACAAAACATATTGATGCCAGGGAACATTTCTCCTTTTATTAGTAATTATGGAAGATTATAAAGTGAAACTTGTATTAAAATGTTCCAAGATATATTCTAAAATTGCATAGTAAAGCGAAAAGGAATGTTTTGATCAATAGCAATCTGATGCTTGGGTCAATATGGTCGTCTTAAATTCCTAGAAATACATCATGCCATTCTATCTATATGTGAAAAATATCCATTAATAAAATAACATATACCAAAGCCTGATGTTGTGTTAATGGAACCCGTCTCATCCTATTATTTATTCTTTTGCCATTCTCCTTATGACTAATGGTTACACTATATTCTTCACTAGACTCTGCACAAGATCAGCTTTGGTCAAATCTATCTCAGCAAGCCAATGATGACAGAAGCTGATGGAGAGACAGCTACTTTATTTCCAAAATCGGCAAGGCTCAGGAACTTGACATACTCGGCACCACTGTACGTTGATGTATCATACAGAGTAATGAAGAAAGGACATGACTGTGAGGAAGTTACAGAAACTTCAGATTACCCGAAAGTGTTCATTGGGAAGGTGCTGTATTTAACATTTGAAGAAAGTTTTCTCAATTGTATTATTGGCTCCTCAACCTTCTAATAACCTGCAGGTTCCAATCATGTTGCGTTCTAGTTACTGCACACTATATCAACAATCTGAGAAGGACCTTACCGAACTCGGGGAGTGCCCTTATGACCAAGGCGGTTATTTCATTATCAATGGAAGCGAAAAGGTTCTTATTGCCCAGGAGAAGATGAGCACCAACCATGTTTATGTCTTTAAGAAGAGGCAACCAAACAAATTTTCATATGTGGCTGAAGTCCGTTCCATGGCTGAGAACCAGAACAGACCAGCCAGCAGCATGTTTGTAAGGATGCTTTCGCGAGCAGGAGCAAAAGGGGTTAGTGACTTCTTATAATTTAAAAAAATTAATTCGCAATAAATGCATTTGCTTGTATAGCTGTCATCTTGTACAAGTCAGGTTGCAGTATGGCTGGTTAGCTGGTCTTATGAGATGTTACATTTGTGATGTTCCTCATACTGCAGGGTTCATCTGGTCAATATATCCGTGCTACTCTGCCCTATATTCGTGCGGACATTCCCATTATCATTGTTTTTCGAGCATTAGGATTTGTTGCTGACAAAGATATACTGGAGCACATATGTTATGACTTTTCTGATACACAAATGATGGAATTACTACGCCCATCCCTGGAGGAAGCTTTTGTCATTCAAAATCAACAGGTACTTATGGAAGAGAGGTGGAAGACGCCCTGTTTTACTTCAACTAGTTAGTTTTACTTGCAAGCATGTTGTTTTGTTTGGTTGTTACTTATGGTACGTTTTGAACTGAGCCTTCTTCATAGGTTGCTCTGGACTATATTGGAAAGCGTGGAGCTACAGTTGGTGTCACTCGAGAAAAGAGAATTAAGTATGTCGAGTAAAGAATTGACATTGCATCACTACGGGTTTGAGTTATAGTTCTGCTAATACTCTCATTTTTTTTTAATTTTAGGTATGCAAAAGAAATACTTCAAAAGGAAATGTTGCCTCATGTTGGTGTGGGGGAATTTTGTGAAACTAAGAAGGCATACTATTTTGGGTACGTGCTCCTTGTCAAGCCATCTGTGAGGCATCTGTAATATTAATTTCTATTTAAACTTGAAAGTAGAGAGGGTAATTTTCTGTACTCTTGTTTTGCAGATACATTATTCACCGCCTACTGATGTGTGCTCTTGGTCGAAGAGCTGAGGACGACCGAGATCATTATGGCAACAAAAGACTAGATCTTGCTGGTCCATTGCTTGGAGGGCTGTTTAGAATGGTTTGTCTAAATATACCAGAATATTGAAATGATGTTAGTCCCTTTTTCTGGATATAGTACCAACTTTGTTTCTCTCCTGCAACTACAGCTCTTCAGGAAGTTAACAAGGGATGTGAGATCTTATGTGCAAAAGGTTTCTTGCTATCTATATTGTGAAATTCTTTTTTCTCTTCCATTCAGTGCTGATAGTTATTAACTCCTCTTTTTCCTTGGTTCTAGTGTGTAGATAATGGAAAAGAAGTTAATTTGCAATTTGCTATCAAAGCAAAAACTATTACCAGCGGCTTGAAGTATTCCCTTGCTACTGGGAACTGGGGGCAGGCTAACCAAGCTGGAACCAGAGCGGGGGTTTCTCAGGTGTCTATTTTTCCTTGATCACTTCAATACTCATTTAAATCACTACTTTTGATTCCATTTAGTGAAAAAAATTGCTGATCTATGTTCTGCAATTCTTCTTACAAAGGTGCTTAATCGCCTGACTTATGCTTCTACGCTGTCACATCTCCGGAGGCTGAACTCTCCCATTGGGCGTGAAGGTGGATATCGCAGATTTTATATCCTATAATACTTTTTTCTCCATGAAGACTTGATTTTAAAATTCTGTTCTAATCTTACCAATAGGGAAATTGGCAAAGCCCCGCCAGTTGCATAACTCTCATTGGGGAATGATGTGTCCTGCTGAAACACCAGAAGGACAAGTAAGTGATTTGGTGCCTTAAGTCATATTTCCTGAGCCAAACCGTTGATTATTCAGTTGTCCTATAATTCTGTGTGTGCCTTGTGCACAGGCTTGCGGCTTGGTGAAAAATCTTGCCTTGATGGTATACATCACTGTTGGTTCTGCTGCAAATCCAATTTTGGAATTTTTGGAGGAGTGGGGCACAGAAAATTTTGAGGTTTGTTTTTTATTCCTTCATGTCAATGTGTTCATGCGATTTTATTTTGTTTTACCTTCCCAACCTTATGGTTTTGTTCTAGATTAATTTCTTACAATGTTTTATTTACTATTTACCCATTTTCTGCAGGAGATATCACCAGCCGTCATTCCACAAGCTGCTAAAATTTTTGTCAATGGTTGTTGGGTTGGAATTCATAGGAACCCTGACCTGCTGGTGAAGACTCTTAGGCGTTTAAGAAGACAGGTTTGTTCCATGCTTTAATGTCTAATTTTCATTTTGACACTGCAGACAAAATGGCAAATTAGATGAGTTATAAAATCGCCAATTATTCACCCACACACATGTGGAAGCGTAAACTATATATATGTGACTGATAGGGTGCAAATATTTTAGCAATGGTGTTGTCATATGCAATTTAAACTTCTTTTCGTAATATAATTATATGCTGCAAATTTCATCTACTATAGTATGGTTTTACAATGACATGGCAACACATTGCAGGTTAAGGATTCCACTCAGAGGACCATAAGATCTCAAATTTGCTTGTTTTTCATTTTCAGATTGATGTCAACACTGAAGTTGGTGTGGTTCGTGATATCCGTCTTAAAGAACTTCGACTCTACACGGATTATGGGCGTTGCAGTCGTCCATTGTTTATTGTTGAGAACCAGAGGCTGCTCATCAAGAAGGCGCATATCCGAGCATTGCAACAAAGGGTCTGATGTTTATCAACATTTGCTGACTTGCATTTAACTTTATATTTGCATATTTTTTCTCATATGCTTCTTTTATCCAGGAGACTCCTGATGAAGGTTGGCATGAGTTGGTCTCAAAAGGATATATAGAGTACATAGATACCGAAGAAGAGGAGACTACCATGATCTCCATGACTATAAATGTAAGTAAGATATGCTTGTTTACCTGATTTAACATATTCTGAAATCCTTGTCTGTGGAAGACAATTATGAAGTTTCTTCTATGTGGAGCAACTTTGTATACTCCATTTCATTAATAGCTTTACCTTTTTCCTTCTGTGTTGACTTTCACCTGCTAACGCCAATGAAAAAATTTCAGGACCTTATAAATGCAAGACACAACCCAGAGGAGGCGTATTCTGAGACCTACACGCATTGTGAGATCCATCCTTCTTTGATTCTTGGTGTTTGTGCATCAATTATTCCTTTTCCTGATCACAACCAGGTAAATCTTTCACTTCCACAATGTTCCAGTGCTACAACTTTTTCCCTCTGACGAAGTCTAATTCCTCCCATTGATAATGCAGTCACCTCGTAATACATATCAGTCTGCTATGGGAAAGCAAGCCATGGGAATTTATGTCACCAACTACCAGTTAAGAATGGTGAGTAAACATTTTTTTGATTTCTTTGCTTGATGATATATGTCTGAACCTTATCCGACCATCATGATTCAGGACACATTGGCCTACGTTCTCTACTACCCACAAAAGCCTCTAGTTACTACACGTGCTATGGAACATTTGCACTTCAGACAGTTACCAGCTGGCATTGTGAGTGAACATTCTAGTCTTACCGCAGGGCATTTAGCTTTCTGTACATTATGTTTTATTTGTACTATATGCATTGATTGATGCATTATTTTCATGATTTGTGTAGAACGCAATCGTCGCTATCTCTTGCTACTCTGGTTATAACCAAGAAGATTCAGTTATCATGAATCAATCTTCCATAGATCGTGGGTTCTTCCGATCACTATTTTTCCGCTCTTACAGGTATAGTGCAAATTTATTAAGCTATGCCATCGTGCAGAAGTCTAGTCCTTGACTGCTTGCAATCTAAGTTTTGAACTTCATATGCAGAGATGAGGAGAAGAAGATGGGGACACTTGTCAAAGAGGAATTTGGTCGCCCAAATAGGGAGAATACTATGGTGTGTTTTTTAAATTGTTTTATATTTTTCTTCCTCTCATCAGGCTAATGTTGTTATAACCTTTCGTTGTAGGGAATGCGCCATGGGTCATACGATAAACTAGATGATGATGGCCTTGCACCACCTGTGAGTAGATCATTGCTGCAGACTTATTTTTATCAGGGGCAATGCTGATTGCATATGTTTAATTCATGTATCAGGGAACAAGGGTCTCGGGTGAAGATGTCATTATTGGGAAGACATCTCCTATTCCACAAGATGACGCTCAAGGGCAAGCTTCTAGATATTCTAAGCGCGATCATAGTACTTCTCTGCGGCACAGTGAAAGTGGTATGGTAGATCAGGTTAGTAGTTTCTCAAACCTTCTTATATTAGCAGGTGGTTGTTATGAGTTTGAAACCAACAGGCCACTAAGGCTGTTGTATTCTGTGCAGGTTCTGTTAACAACAAATGCTGATGGTCTAAGATTTGTCAAGGTTAGAATGCGATCAGTTCGCATTCCACAAATTGGAGACAAGTTTAGCAGTAGGCATGGACAAAAAGGAACTGTTGGGATGACTTACACACAAGAGGACATGCCATGGACGATTGAAGGCATCACACCTGATATTATTGTGAATCCACATGCTATTCCATCCCGTATGACTATTGGACAGCTGATTGAGTGTATTATGGGTAAAGTTGCAGCTCACATGGGGAAGGAAGGAGATGCGACTCCATTCACTGATGTTACTGTAAGTGTTCTTTCTGGAGACTCGTTATTCCTGATTCCTTCCTGACTTTTGTCTTATTCTTAAGAAAATATTGAATTCAAGGGTTGATGCAGTTGGTTATAGTATAGTTGCACAAAGTAATAGTGATAATTGATATTTCTTGGGGCTTGTGCTGTGTAAATCTGGCAATGAAAAAACTGGGGATTTGCTATGTTGACTCTGTGTCTTATATATTTTGCCTTGATACCAGGTGGATAACATCAGCAAAGCTCTTCATAAATGTGGTTATCAAATGCGTGGATTTGAGACCATGTACAATGGTCACACTGGAAGGAAACTGACAGCTATGATTTTTCTGGGTCCCACATATTACCAAAGACTCAAGCACATGGTGGACGACAAGATACATTCTAGAGGTCGTGGTCCTGTTCAGATACTCACCCGACAGCCAGCAGAGGGGCGTTCGCGTGACGGTGGTCTCCGCTTTGGAGAAATGGAAAGGGATTGTATGATCGCCCATGGAGCAGCTTTCTTCCTGAAGGAAAGGCTGTTTGACCAGAGTGATGCATACAGAGTCCATGTATGCGAGAAATGTGGTCTCATCGCAATCGCCAACCTAAAGAAAAACTCATTTGAGTGTAGGGGCTGCAAGAACAAAACTGACATTGTCCAAGTAAGTGGAACTGTTTGTATCTTGAAACCACCAATGTTGCATTTAAACTATTTAACTGCTGGTTTAACTGATGCTATAAATATTACTATGTTGACAGGTACACATACCCTATGCTTGTAAGCTTCTGTTCCAGGAGCTCATGGCGATGGCCATTGCTCCTAGAATGCTCACCCATGATATGAAGACAGGGAAGGATCAGAAAAAACGCTGAACCAGTATCCCATGGGATGCTTAGCTGGCCCTCTTCCTTCTAGGGTTCATACGACGTGATCTTTTATCAGCTAGTACCATGTTGAGAAACTTCTTTGTGACCACTTCTTTTTTAATTTGGACTTCGGTTCTTCACGAATGATGTCTCCATGGGTATCATGCCCGTCTCTGTTCTGGATGTCTCAAATCTACGCTAGCAAGCAAATGGCGTATGAGTTTTAGTTACTTTTGTACATTAGAAATTGACTCATGGGTAAAGGGACTGCTCTTGTAAGGTTTTTTGAAGGACTCGTGTGCTGCACTGTATTGAGTAAAAATATTTGGACACTTGGCGTGCCAACTTGGGCGCTTGCTGTAACTTCAATTGACAATTGTATGGGCCACTGGCACTGTATCTTAGTAGTGTTCGACTTAGATCTATATAAACCAAGGATTGTTCAAGGATAAGGAAAGGAATACTTTAAATAGTCCTTGCTATATTTTACTAAAATATGGCTGTTAGGTTTGAGTGGGCAGGCAACTTAGATTTTTGCCTCTCGTTTCGACCGCGCTCACCGCATCGCCGTATGCACCAACTGTGATTCTGTGAATCAGAAAAACTAATCCACTTCATCTGCCTATTCCTTTGAACAATTTTATTTAAGTTGGTCCAGTTTACCCTCTAGTGATGTTTCTCTTTTTTTAACTTTGATTTTAAAGTTTGCAAGATGAATTGTAACATGAGGTCCTATGTTACAAAAAATGTATTAAAAAATTGTTATGACTACTTTTTATGGTATTTTTATTAATTCCTCACCTAATAATCATGAAAAAAGTTAATATATTTTTTAATACAAGGCATCATGTTGCCTATCCACTCACAAAATTTGAAACTAAAACTCAATTTGTTCATGGAGAAATAAAAAAGAAAAAACTCATTAGAAGGTAAATTGAATTAAATGAAATAGTTCGGGAAGCCAATCAAACCTAAATTTTGCTTAATGGGCTAAGCTTAACGGGCTAAGTGGACAAATTGAATTGGGGAGGATAGTAAAATATATTTTTCCCCTTCAAATTATAGTTCGCTTTACTTTTGTCTTAAACTGTTTAAATGCACTACCAAAATATTAACCTTTTTCGTTATATTAAAATTTTGATTAAAGTCAGAGAAGGTTGACTTAACAAAACTAAAATGAACTAAATGACAAGCTACACCGCGTCCATTCCGAGCGTACTTACCATATCGGCCTATGCACCATAACAAGCTAATTGGACGCGGTGCTCCTCAGTCCTCACTGTTCTTCCCTCGAGCATATATTTATCAGTTTAACAATGCTACAATGGAAGGCTTACGAGTATTCGTGGTACTACTTTAAAACTCAAAAGTACAATCAAAAGTACAATTCTACAATGCAAGATTTACAAGGATTTCTAATATTACGTTTATAGACCTTAATCGTTCTATTATAATACGTCGATTCACAAGCAATAGAAGATTTTGTAAGCCTTTAACTTTTTATTTCACCCACACGATATTAGAGGGAATGGTCAGTGCTGAATTGGTGAGAAGACATATTAAAAAGCACACTTTACAATATGCAAAATACAACTTCTGTTCAGTGGTTACAATACGCAGAATCCATTCAGTGTGGCGGTGACGGTAAGGGGCTGTTCCGCTCTCACTGAAAGCTGTTCAGGTTTAGGTAGGGCTGTTCAGGTTTAGGTAGGTTTAGGTAACATCAAAGAGTACATGAGGCTGATCTGGACTTTATAACCTAGGCCAGTGGTTAGCAATGACTTGTGCAAACATCACCCTGCTCCTCTCGATACTCGTGCCGATGTTGCTTCCGCCCTGCTCGAATGTAAGTGCCGGTTTTTACTTGTTGCATCGGAGTGGGAGTGGTGCCGACTTTTTTGTTTTTTTGGCCTTTTTCGGAAAAAATCTCACAAATAGGTCCCTGGCGAAACCAATTCCGAAAATGGACCCTCGGCTTGGGGATATTTAAGGAATTGCCACCGTTGCAAATGGCACTCCTTCATTTGCCACCTTTACGGGAGCTTCTACTGTTTTGCCATCGCGAACGAAGCGAGGCAACAGATTTGCCATTTTTGCTGACGTGGCACGCCACGTCCCCGCGACAGCGTGTGTTAGGGGTGCCAAAAGACCCTCATGCCCCCGTCGTTCTCCTCCGTTACCCCCCGGCTAACAGGGGACCCGACGCCATCCCCTTCCCCGTCTCCCCCCCACTTCTCCCCTTCTCCCCCCAGGCCTCCCTCCTCCCTGCCTCCCCGACGAAAAACCTAGGTCTAGCGCGGCGGCGGCGGCGGCGGCGGCGACTGAGGCGGCGGAGGCGGTGGCGGCCATCCATCTCCCCATTCCCATCCCCTTCCCCATCTACCCCATTCCCCATCTGCTGTTGTTCCTCCCTGCGCCAACGGGTCAACAATGGAGCCTCCTCCCTGGTAAGCCGCAAAGCATCCCCTCTTAAAGTGTTTGCCTGAGAGGAGTTGGATGTTTCTAACTCCGTATTTTGTTATTTTCATTATTATACCAGGATTGATCCTGGAAATGCATTTAGAATAGTGGTTAAGGTTGAAAAGTATAAGGCATTTGCAGAGTCTGGTATTGTAGAAATTCATGAACAAGAACATGTGCTGTGGTTTGATAGATGCAGTGGGTATAATCTGGATAGTTTTGTTGTTGATATGGCTAGCAAAATTTACTGGGGATCTAGTCAGACAATTGCAGTGTGGTCTGTGGATGTTGACAGTGAAGCTGAGTGGAAGGTTAGAAAAAATGAGCATTTTGAGTCAATGATAAAGCACAGATGGAATGTTGGAGTAGCAAATGTTAGGGTAGAAGTTGTGGACAGATGGAATGAAGGGTACCAGAATGTTAACAGTTGTGCAGGGTCAGTAGGCAATTCTGGAGTAGGGACTTCTGGAGTAACAAATGAAGGTGCAAGTGAATATTGTACATCTCCAGCACAACATGAGCAAGCCCAACCAGAAAATGTTGATTGGAGTACACTGACTATACTGCCAGAGACTCAACAAGATGGTGAAGCTTATGTTTTGGCTGATGAGGACAGGGTTTATGAGGCAATGGGCTTCAAAGCAGCAGATGAGGCAGCAGCTCAGGCAGCAGCACAAGCAGCAGCAGAAGATGACCCTGCTATCCCTGACATTCCTCCTGATGTACAAGCAGAGATGCATGAGGCTGGAATTCATGTTGATGACAATGAACCTTCAGAGCCAATACTTGAGTGGGATAGAGACAACCCAGACATGAGGGTGGGCACAATCTACCCTAACATGGTAGATTTCAGATTGGCAGTGAGGCAGCATGCTATAGTCAATGAGTTTGAGCTGGGAACTGAGAAGTCAGACAAAGAAAGATTCAGGGGGCATTGCTTGGCTAAAGGGTGTCCATGGGTTATTAGAGCTAGAACAAAAGATGATGGTTCTGTCAGGGTACATTTACTAACTTACATGTGTTGTAATGTTTGACTAACTTAGCCTTACTATTTGTTTGCTGTTGAGCTAACAAATCTTTATGTCCTGCAGGTCCAAATAAACAATGAGCTTCATAAGTGTGCTTCAAGAAGCAGAGTGCTGGGCAGAATGGCCAATCAAGCATGGGTGGCTGAGAGGGCCATACCTTTGCTCAAGAGGAAGCCTGGAATGGGTGCTGCAGATGTGAAGGAAGCATTGGAGGACAAGTACAAGATTAAGATCAACTACCAGACAGTTTGGTATGGTAGGCAGAGAGCAGCTGACAAATTATTTGGTAAGTGGGATGATTCATTTGATTGGTTGTATAGGTTTAAGGCAGAAGTGGAGTTGAGGCAGCCTGGTAGTGTAGTTGAGATAGATACTGTCAAAGTTGGAGAGAAGCATCATTTCAACAGATTTTTTTGTGCTTTCAGAGGTAGTATAGATGGGTTCTTGTATGGGTGCAGACCTTACATTAGTATAGACTCCACAGCTTTGAATGGGCAGTGGAATGGACATATGCCTGCAGCCTTAGCTTTAGATGGTCATAATTGGATGTTCCCTTTGGCCTTTGGGTTTTTTGATTCAGAGACCAAGGACAATTGGATTTGGTTCATGGAGCAGTTAGGCAAGGCCATTGGGGTACTTCCAAGAATGGCTGTTTGTACTGATGCTTGCAAGGGCCTAGAGTCTGCTGTCAAGCATGTTTTTCCATGGGCTGAACAGAGGGAATGTTTTAGGCACTTGATGGAAAACATGAAGAAGAAGTTCACAGGAAATGTATATGCAGAAAACATGTGGCCTGCTGCAAGAGCTTACTCAGCTGGAAAGCACAATTACTTTATGAGTAAAGTCTTGGAAGCTAGCCCTGAGGTAGGAAAATGGTTAGAAGAGCACCATAATCTGTTGTGGGCCAGATCCAAGTTCTCTCCAGACATCAAATGTGACTACATCCTGAACAATTTGGCTGAGTCTTGGAATGCATGGATCAAAGAATTCAAGGACCTGCCACTACACTGTCTGGTAGATGCTATCAGAGAGAAAGGTGTGGTCATGTTTGAAAGGAGGAGGAGGATTGGAAGAGCTTTAAATGGAGTTATTCTCCCTGCTGTGATTCATCAACTTAATGCTGCCTCAAAGGGGATAGGACACTTAAAGGTCACCAAAGGACTGCCACACCAAGCTGAGGTCACTGAGATATACAAAGATGAGGAAGTAAGAAGACATGTGGTCTATCTCAATGACCAGAGCTGTACATGTAGAGAATGGCAGGTTACTGGTAAGCCTTGCCCCCATGCTTTGGCTGTTATAACCACTGTGAGGCAGCCAGATTATGAAAAGTTTGTGGACATGGCATATTCTGTGCAAAGATTTAGACAAGCATATGATGCTGGCTGGCCTAACATCACAGATAGGAGTCAATGGCCTGAAGTTGCAAAGGACTTCAAACTATTGCCACCTATAGGGAAGAAGAGAGGCATTGGTAGGCAGAGGAAGAACAGAATTCCCTCTTGCTTGGAAAGGTCAGGTAAGCCTACTAGGCAATCCATATGTGCAGCTTGTGGTGAAAAGGGTCATAGGAAGGGCAGTAGGCATTGTGGGCTCACTGGGACCAAGAAAAGGTATGTACTAAGCCAATCATTTGTTTGTGCTATAATATTGCCATGACTAACTACTATGTCTTATTTTACAGGAAGAGGACCAAGAAAGCAGCAGTGAAGCCAGGAAGGAAGAAGGCCAACCATGACAACCATGAAGAAGCTGCTGAACAACCAGAGCCAGTTCCACCACAAAGGACACCAAGGACAAGAGCTGCAGCAGCTAGGGAAGAGGCAGAAGCAATTGCAGCAGCATCAGCAAGGAAAGCAGCTAGGAAAGCAGCTAGGGAAGAAGCTGAAGCTGTAGCTCAGGCACAACAACATCTGCAAGCAGCAGCATCCAGGACTAAGAGGTTGGTATTGCATCTACACAACAACATTTTTAAATAAAACCTTTACTTCAGCAGCTAAGAGCCTCTTACATTGCACAGGAGACTTGCTTTGGAGGCACCACCAGACCCACCTGCTGATTTTGAACCTGTACCATTAGAAGTGGTGGCACCAGCAGCACCAAAAGTTGCCAAGAAGATGACCCCAAGGAAGGTGCTGGCGACCAAAGTGAAGAAGACGCCAAAGAAATGAGTCCAACAATATTTGTGTCTTACTTTTGTTTGTGCTGTTGGCCATGAACTATGTCTGTGCTGTTGGCCATGAACTATGTCTGTGCTGTTGGCCATGAACTATGTCTGTTGGCCATGAACAATGTCTGTCATGTTTGGCCATGAACTATGTTTTTCTGTTGCCATGAACTATGCTCTTGTGTATCTGTTTGGAATTCAAGTATATCTGTTGGCAATGAAGATGTATCTGTCTATTTGGTTGTCAAGTGAATTAGTAAAAGAAACTATAGTTCTAGCTTGTCCACATGAATACTTAAATATCTATCTGATGCTAAGGAGGAGCAAATGTTCTGTTTCTTAGCTGATGGAAGTATTGTACAACATATATGATGTGCTAGCAACTTTCAAGAATTTTTTGTTGCCTGAACCACTGAATTTCTGTGGATTCTATTTCTGACTCACTGGCTAGTATATGCTCATGTGCATTTGTATTCTGTTGGCCATGAATGAAATTCAGAAATGAACACAGTGATCCAAAAACAAAAGTCATCTTTCATTGATTACACCAAGACACAATACAAAATGAGTCCAACAACAACAACAACACAAATGTTTCTACTACTTCAACATGTTCCCAACAACAACACCCATAAATCCTACAAGCAACACAGTCAACAGCAACAAGGCATTCATCATTTTATCCAGCTTGGCCTCCATGGCTTCCTTCTCCAATCTCAAACTTGCAACTGCCCTCTCTGCACGCCCCATGGACTCAACTTCTTGGTCATCAACTTGGTCATCAACTTCCCCACAATTAAGCACTTCAATCACCTTGGCATCAACCAAATCTTTGAAATAAAACCTTTGCCACCTGTAGTACTCACATTTATCTGCAATCTGAATAGCAAGTCAACCGAAACTGACCATCAAGTCACATTTATCTGCAAGCCATGAACTATGAGTCTAGCATCAAATGCAAATGCCGAAAGTAAAAAACCGAAATCAAACTCACCCATCTATCATTCCTTGGACATTTTATGTATATCCTACCGTAGTTCACCGAACCTTGCTGTGTGCGCCGCTCAACTACCCGTGCCCTACGGCACAAAGGGCACTGGATCAAAGGTAAGCCCGTCTCCTCACCGACAAGAGCATCTACAACCGGCCTCCTCACACTTGATGACGCTCCAGCCTGCGACATGGCTTGCGCGTGGCGGATGGGGGAAGAAGGGACGACTAGCGGGGGGGGGGGGGGGGGGGGGGGGGGGCCCCCTTCGCAGGCAAGGAAGGGAGGAGATGGGGAACGGGGGAGATGGGGAATGCGAGATGGATGGCCGCCACCGCCTCCGCCGCCTCAGTCGCCGCCGCCGCCGCCGCCGCCGCGCTAGACCTAGGTTTTTCGTCGGGGAGGCAGGGAGGAGGGAGGCCTGGGGGGAGAAGGGGAGAAGTGGGGGGGAGACGGGGAAGGGGATGGCGTCGGGTCCCCTGTTAGCCGGGGGGTAACGGAGGAGAACGACGGGGGCATGAGGGTCTTTTGGCACCCCTAACACACGCTGTCGCGGGGACGTGGCGTGCCACGTCAGCAAAAATGGCAAATCTGTTGCCTCGCTTCGTTCGCGATGGCAAAACAGTAGAAGCTCCCGTAAAAGTGGCAAATGAAGGAGTGCCATTTGCAACGGTGGCAATTCCTTAAATATCCCCTCGGCTTGGCGCCAGGCTGGCTGGCGCCAAGGCCCCTACGCCGTGCGACCAACGTGGCGCCGGCCCGCTGACGTGGCGCAGAGGCTTGGCGCCAAGATCTGTGGCGCCAAGATCTGTGGCGCCAAGGCTCGGCGCCACCGTCGCTGGCGCCAAGCCTTGGCGCCATAGATCTTGGCGCCGAGGCTCGGCGCCAGCCTCCCTGGCGCCAAGCCCCCTGCCATATATAACGCCCCTTCTTCCTGCCCGAGAGTTCCTCCCTCATTATTCTCTACTCTCTCGGGTTTTTACTCTCTCTACTTCGCCCTAGACTACGAATCAACATTGTAGCTTAGGAAACTTTCATTTGATTCGTGGATCCTGAAGAGCAAGGTATCCTCTCTCCGTCATACCTTTTTTTCACATCGATTCGCTATATATTTCTTGCATTTTTGAACTTAGGGTTTCATGCAAATGTAGGATGCCGAGGCGTGGAAAAGCTAAGAAACTAAGGTAATCTCAACGCCCGTAGTTATGTTATATACTCATTGTTGTGGATCAAATGAAAAAACCTTAATTGTAGGTTTATTCTTAAGTGCGTTTGATTCATAGAACCAAATAAACAAAATTGTAGTTATGGCGCAAAGAAGACCGGAAATGCGTTCGATCCATTGCCTCTGCCTAGTGGTGTTCCAGTGCCGATGTGCTTTTGCGGCGATCCTTGCAAGGTAGCCAAGTCCGAAGAACATGCCACGTATAGGCAGAGGTATTGGATGTGTTCCAACTTTGCGTTTGAACCTACACTTCGTCAGCGCCGCATTAACATGTTGGTAAGGAAATGTTGTTGTCTTATAATTATTGTTCATAATTTTTTTGTTTTATAACAATTGCATTTGTTGTAGACCCCTCCACCGCTATGTGATTTTGAGCAGTGGATCGACACTGAGATCGATCCTGAAGACAAGGAGTTTTTGGAGTATATGATGCGCTGGGATGCAGAGAGGAAGGAGGTGTACGAGAAGAGGCTCGTAGAGGAGGCTGCGGAAAAGGAGCACAAGGAAGAGGAGGAAAGGAGGCGGGTTGCTGCGAACAGGGAGGAGAGAGAGAAGAAGCTTGAGCGGGCACGCCGAGCGAAAGCAGCGGTTGAGGAGAATCCCGATGCCTTAAGGAAGGGAAAGTGGCCTCGTTGCACTCAGTAGCCATATTTAGGTTCTAGTTCTATGGTTTATTTATGAACAATATTTTCTACTGTGAGACTTTTATTATGTTGTCATGTAATAATGCACTTTAAGTAAGGACACGCAATTTGTAGACGACATATGTTCATTTTGCGATGTAATGCATTTCGAAGTCGTAGTGTACTGAAATATCCGTAGAAAATAAAAATGGTACTTGTTAGCGAAATTTCGGCAGAATTTCCCTACTTGTTCATGCAATCCATATAAAATTACGAGATGAATAGTGAATATAAATACAAGCATAGAAGCATATGACACAAGCATATGACACATTCAGAATAGAATCCACAATAGTTCAGAATGAAAGTCCTTATATATACAAATAGTCCATATGATACAAAGTTCGCAATCAGAGTCGTCACTGCCTCCTAGTCTTACCCTTACCCTTGTGACCAAGGGCGTCGGTGCCTGGAGTGTAAGGAGAACGTGGACGACGTAGTCTAGTGCCCCCTACAACCTGTGTAGGCTGAGTCAAGGGAGCCTCCTGGAGCTGAGATGGGCCAATCTCCTCGGCCCTCTGCTCATCGTCGTCGTCATCGTCGTCGTCGTCGACTTCCTCGGATGCAATTGATTTCGAACCTGAGGGGCCTTGGCTGGACGTACCGACGCCTCCTTCGCGCAGGGATGGAACGTGGACGTCTCGCGTCGTGGCAGTCCTGCAACCACAACGAGCAGCGGCACGACGAAGCCGATTTGACAATCGCTGCAGTAGTAAAAACAAGTTACACAAATGAAGAATGTAACGTATTAATAAAGGATTAGAAAGAATAATTTGAGACTTACCTCTAGGACGCTCCGTATCTCGGGGTCCCTAACTCGTGGACGGATATGCTCTATATCTCTAACCAAGGTTTGTAGGGTACGGCCCTACAACAAATGACTAAGTCACTAAAGCAACAAATGTCTAAGTCACTAAATGACTAAATGATTAAGTCAGATGATCACTAAGTCCTTCTCTAACTATCTAAATCTCTAAGTAACGTAACATAGAACATAGAAAAGTGAAGCAATTGTCTTACCATCCTATCCAGGATTGGTCCTGCCTCCACCTGCCTTCCAGCACGAGTACTCTGATCGTACACCGTGTCTTCATCGTCGGATGACTGGATTTCGGCGTAGTCATCTTGCGTCCACGCTTCCCTCAGCCTGTGCCGCGTCGCACCTTGGTACCAGCTCTGGTATTGTCTGTACGCACTGTTTGTGTGCGGCTCGTTGTTCTCGTCGACGTTCTCCTCGAACAGCTCCCATTCCTGAATGTATGCGTGGTGGAATGAGGCCCACTCGGAGACTTTCCTTTTCTTCTTTCGATCCACGCTGCACGTCATGTTACACGTTACTGTTAGCCAAAATTTAGTTAATAGTATTGAAATATATGAAATAGGAAAAGACTTACTTGTGTAACTCTATACTAGTCGAGGTCGCCTGTGGTGGTCAAATCTGCCTCATCCCAAATTGACGTGCGACTCGATGTGGCAGGTGGTACTCGACAGCATAGAAGCAAATAAGAGGGCACACCATCCTATAAATATCATCGTCCGTCGCACACATGAAGCTAAGGGGAAAAGGAAGTGGATCGTCTCCGTCGTAAGGCTGCCAATTTACCTGCAAAATTTGAATCAAAAACGTTAGTTGTTATACTAAAAGATTACAAAGCATGTCTAAAAAAAATCACTTACACTGTGAGCAGTGAGCGCGTCTATCTCGTTGATGTAATCAAGGTACGCGCGGTCCAACCTCGTATGGGTAACCTTAACCTGATCCCAAATATATGCCCATGTCGGCTGTCGTCTCGGTGGCTCACCTGGGAACCACGGTCGACGCGGCATAATCTCGGGCCGACCAACAGGAAGACGGGACCACATCCATAATTGCAACAGGTACACACACCCACCAACTGACGGGGAGCCCGAAGTCCGACGGCACGCCTCGCACAGCTGCCGGTATAGAAAGCACAACACAGCTGATCCCCAGCTGTAAAAACCAGCCTGGTGCCAGTCAGTGAGGCAGTGGATCCACATCCAAGACGCTGTGTCACCTGTAGCGTCTGGGAAAAGAACGCAGGCAAAGAGGTGTAGTATCCACGCCCTGCAGTAGTGCCCAACTGTCTCAGCATCCGCGTCCTGGGGGCACTGGCCGAAGTGTTCCCGCAGCCATGAGATTAGCACTCCAGATGTGCGAGTCCCCTGCTCCTCAACCTCTCGCCCCAGGAAGGCTGCGACTCGTGCTCTCCAACCATCTGAGACGCACGGCCCAGTGACTGGCTGGCCCCGAATCGACAGACCCAGCATCTTCTGACAGTCCTGTAGGGTCACTGTCATCTCTCCGAACGGGAGGTGAAAGCTGTGAGTCTCGGGTCGCCACCTACATTTCGCCGGATTATTATTTGATAACAAGTAAAGACATAACAAAATGAACATGATTAGTGGTAACAGTACCTGTCAACCAACGCAGTTATAGCCGCTGAATTGAACTTGGGCATCCCACGACGAACCTGATACGAGATGACATCTAGGCCAGCCATCTCTAGCAAAGGAGTGTAGCGGTCGTCGTACTGCAGCGCCAAAAACCCATCATGGGCTCTAGAACGAAGGAGCGGAAGGACCTGCATGCAAATAAACCGAGTCAGAGATTTCATAGGACACAAGACGTGGACGCTCGCAAAGCTTTAATCATGAATTGTAAATTATTACCTGCCCTCCCGCTATAAGACGACCTCGGTGGGTCTGGTCGTACGCCTGATCTAGAAGGTGGAAGTGCGCCATCCTACAAAAAGGCAAAAAGAAATAAGATTGGTAAACAATAAATTATGAAGTTATAGATGTAGAAACACAACCTGTATGAATAAAACACATATCAAGTAACGAAAAAAGGTACTAGTCGCACCTCACTAATTTGCCAACGGCAAGTGCGTGAATTATGACCCAATCTGCCGCACTTGCCGCACTCGTTCTGTTCTGGATCAGCAAGAAATGGTGTTGCTCTACCACGCCTCGTTCTTCCGGATACCTGATCCATAGTCATGTTATGCCTCGTCCGCTTCCTTGTTCCACGTTTGTTCCAACGGTATGCAGGATCGGCAACATATTTTGGCCCATCATACGGAGGCCACTCTCTAGGATCCCGGAAAGGCACGAAGCGGGGGCTCCATGTCCGCACAAGGGTGGCTACGCTGAACTCATGTGGTATCATGCTCTCGATATCAAAATTACGATGCCTAGCTGCTGCCACCAAATGAGAACATACGAAGTGGTACTGCCTTGGCCTACCACAAGTGCACTTGAAATCTCGGAGAACTACCACATGTATCCTCGACTCTCGGATCTCGCCGTCGGACGTTGTACCACCCCTATGCTCCACCTGATAAGTCCCTGAGCCGAGATCAAAACATTGCACCTCATGTGTGGAAGCCCTTTCATTTGCAATGATAAGATGTCTCTTTGGTTTTTCAGCCCATCTCTCCCCAGCAACCTGCAACGCTTCTGCTTTTGCGTGTCTTTCATTGAACCACGCAACAAGCCTGTAGAAGGTGAATTCAACGATTGCGTTCACAGGCATACCACGTATCCTCAATAACAACTTATTGAATGACTCGGCCATGTTACTGCACTGAAACTCGTACCTCCAACCACCGGCGTCGTGAGATCTAGTCCACCTATCTAAATCTCTCATCAAACCAGCAAGCCATTGTCGACCTTCTGCATTTGTTGCGGTCCTTACCTGCTCCAATTTGCGCTGAAAGTAATAGTCCTCAAGCTGCTGTGCTGCAACTTGAAACAGATCAAAATTATCCTTCACACCATCCTTCCGAAGAAGGTTCTCCGCAAGGTGCCGAGTGCACCAACGATGATGCAAAGGTGCATAACCCTCTATCTGTTCTTGCACAGCATGAAGTATGCCCTGATGCCTATCGGATATGACGCCAACCTCCCTACCAGGACCAACCACATGTATCCGGACTAGTCTTAAGAACCACCCCCAACTGTCATTGTTCTCCCTCTCAACCAATGCAAATGCCAAAGGAACCAACATATTGTTCGCGTCACAAGATATGGCTATAAGAAGTGTGCCTCTATATTTGCCAATCAAAAACGTACCATCAATAGAGAAAACAGGACGACAGTGCCTAAAAGCTTCCACAGACTGAGGAAAGCACCAGAACGCACGCCCGAATATCTGCCTCCCGTCCTCCTTCCAAGCATTTGGCTTTGGGATGTACTCATAATGCATGCCTGGATTCACCGCTTTAATTGCATTAAAAAGAACTGGCAGCTGCTCGTACCCAGACTCCCAATCCCCATAAATCATCCTCCACGCTCGCTGCTTAGCCCTCCAAGCTTTACCATAAGTTATCACATATCCTCCATAAATCTCCTCAACAGTTCTTATAATTGTTCTCACTTTCATGTTGGGTTGTTCCTTCAATATTCCCATCAATCGCTTCGCAATGAGGGTAGATGTTAGCTGCGGATGTCTCACTGTAAGCTCATGGTCAGCACAATTGTGTGGACCGACAACTTTTGTGATCTTCCACTTCCCGGTGATATTTTGCTTTCTTGCACAAACCCTCCATGGACACCGTTCCTTGTCACACACAACTGTGTAACGGCGCTCCGCATATGAATGCAACACTTTATACGGTCTCTTCCGTATCACCGCAAAGGCTTGCAACCATCTCTTCAATGCGGGAAGGTCCTTAAATACCCTACCCTCCTCAATAACCATACTAGGACCAGCTTCAGGAGCTTCTAGGAGCTCATCATCACGTCCTTCTGCAAACGCCTGATCGGAAAGAGTCAGGTCGCTAAACTCGTGAACTATCGGATCACGACGTCCGGGAAATATACGCCTGAACATCTCAATATCACTCTCTGTCATCTCTCCAACAGGACGATCATCATCAGAATCAAGATCCACTCCCATCTCGTATGCATCTTCATCATTCAAAACTTCAACACTATTAGAGCCACGCAATCCATCTCCACATTGCACTTGCGCATCAACTAGAGGCACATCCACATTTTCTGGAATATCTCCTGCGCCATCAAGTACAAATATGAGTAAAGAATAAGTGGATGGAACGAATGGATTATCTCGTATCAATAGAAACCGATGAGACACTTACTCGGATCATTCTGAGTGAAAAGGAACTCATTAGGAGAGTCCGCCACATCATCATCAATCCGACAACCATGTCCAACTACTTCATTAGGGGCAGATTCAGCATCGGGAATAGTAGGTGCAACATCCACGTTCATAACAGGTTCTGGGACGGGAGGATCGAAATGTGCCCGTTGACCCATTGGTCGGGAAAACCGACGAGAATTTCGATCAACTCCCACCGGACGAACAACCACTTCAACACTTGGGGAATGACCATTCATAACCGTCCTCACATATTTCTCCCACTGACCTGCACACCGAATTGGGACCATCTTCCTTTGAATGTTGAGAGGGGAACCTAGGTGAAGTATGCCCTCGACTGTGATTTCATCATTTTCATGACAATGTAACTCCTCCCGAGCCCTTGCAACCAACTCACTAAACGATGGTTTCTCATCGAATATGACAACCTCGCACTGCATGCCAACAAACTTAACACATCCATATTCATCCCTTTCCACAGTGCCTCTGTAATATATGCACACTGCGTTCTCCATCTAGTATATCAATATAACGACGCACAATTCATTTAGTCCATAATAAATTAAACATTCTAAATCTACTAAATACAACTAACTAACTATGTCACATATACTAACTAACTATGTCACCTAATATGTACCTACATACTTACCTATACAACTACTTAACTAAATATCGTAATAACTAGTTTACTATGCTATTAGTTATCATATCTAACAATTATATGTATCTGTCAACTTATCTATCTACCTATTTTATCTAAAAATTCTACCAATCTATCTAAATTTAACCTAACTATTCTAATTTATCAATATTACAATTTTATCTAAACCTATCCATCTACATTACATTACAACAGTTACCTTCGATCGGTCGGGAGTGGGCACAGGACGGGAAGCGGCCGGCCTCAGGCCACGGCGGGCGGAGCCCGGCCGGAAGGCACCGGCGAGCGGGGAGACGCGGCTCGGGCCGGGCGCCTCCGAGCGGCGCGTGCCGGGGCGGCCCGGGACGGCGCGCGGCGACCCTCCGGGCGGGCCGGCCGGGGCGGCCCGCGGCGAGCCTCCTGGCGCCGGGCGCTGGCCGGGCCGGGGCGCCGCGCGGGGGCCCGCCGGGAAGCCAGCCGGGGGCGGCGGGCCGGCGCGAGGGCGCGGGGCGCCGGTCGAGCGTCGGCGGGGCGGCGCGTCGTCGGGGCCTTCCGGCCGGCCGGGCGGCGGCGGGGCGGCGCGTGGGGGCGGGCCGCCGGGCGGGCGGCGGCGGGGTGGCGCGTGGGGGCGGGCCGCCGGGCGGGCGGCGGCGGGGCGGCGGCCAGGCGAGCCGGGCGGGGCCGGGGGCGGGCGGCGACGGCGCGTACGGCGGCGGCAGCGCTGCGGACTGGACAGATAGGATAGGATGGTTTCAAGATGCAAAAACAAACTGCCAGAAGGAAGGCCGCCGTTATGGTAGGGGGCTTGGCGCCAGGGAGGCTGGCGCCGAGCCTCGGCGCCAAGATCTGTGGCGCCAAGCCCTCGGGACACGTCAGCGGGCGCCGGGACACGTCAGCGGGCGCGGCGCCACGTCGGAGGCACGGCGTAGGGGCCTTGGCGCCAGGACGGCTGGCGCCAAGACGTTATACCTTGGCGCCAGCCAGCCAGCCTGGCGCCAAGCCGAGGGTCCATTTTCGGAATTGGTTTCGCCAGGGGCCTATTTGTGAGATTTTTTCACGAAAAGGGCCAAAAAACAAAAAAGTCGTGGAGTGGTGCCGCTCGCTGAGGGTTACAGACGGCAGATGGATGAAACAAGAGTAGGTTGCGTTACAGATTGATGAACTTCCTACCTCCCTAACTGAACTGAGACAACATTTCTCTGCGCATCGCTGTTCTTTGTTTTATCTCCACTATCCCACGAAACTCCACAATCTTTCCCCAAGGAAAGAGATGGCCATGCATTCTCTTTGTTCGAATTAGGAAAAACAGAGGGTATATATAAGCCTTCACGTCAGTTATGCGTAGACTTTTGCTTTTCTTGCTTAATTGGCTGGCGTGCTCTATTCAATTTTAGTCATCCGGAACAGCTGATCAGTTCTCACCAGCTCTTTGCATGATGCCCAAATCTGAAGTGTTCTTCACATTTC
This sequence comes from Setaria italica, assembly GCF_000263155.2. Lineage (NCBI taxonomy): Eukaryota > Viridiplantae > Streptophyta > Magnoliopsida > Poales > Poaceae > Setaria > Setaria italica. The sequence goes on along the minus strand of NC_028458.1, from coordinate 10,246,228 downwards.
ACGTACTGTTATGCATGCAGAACACATGGATGCTCCAAAGCGACCTCATGAAATGGGGATGGATGATATATAATATAGCCATTCATTCGAAACTGCTGCCAAATTTAGAGTGCACTGCTTCACATCGATCAGCAAACATCAAGAACACATGAATAATCCAATGGGATCCCACGCGAATACCTAAACTAGTCGTGCAAAAATGATGCTAAAATTTTAGGGTGATTACTTGGCACTGTTTTTCTTTGAGGGTTGAATGTCTTGCAACGTCCGGTGCTGTCTGGTGGTCTAATACATTTCATTAAATCTAGATAAAAGATCTCACTAAAAGTTGCTAGGGATCGGAGTTTCCACGTCTCTAAGAATGCCCTCTGAGCGTGGGCTTCACCAGGTCAAAGAAAAAAACTAAACTGTATCTATTGTGCAACAACTTGTAAAATATTTTATCTATTACAATTACTTGAAATGTGGATGCAGATTGGTCCAACAACTTGTAAAATGCTCAATTTAGTACCATAACTTGGCAAATTGGTCAATCCGAAGTCCAAATGTTGTAACAAGCCACATATTTGCTGTCGATGTCGGGGATAGATCCCCATTACCCGCAAGGAAGGAAGAAAACAGATTCCTACTAGGATTCCTCTGTAATCCTACTATGTAATCCCACTAGGACTCATACCTTGTAATCGACTAGTAATCCTGCACCCTGGAGTATAAAGGAGGGCATGGGTCCCTAGATCGGCAGGTCAAGACCTCATAGAACCACAACAGAGGACGAAATTCTCAACACTAAACAACATCCAAGCGCAGGGCGCAATATACAACACCCCAAACATGACGTAGGGTATTACGCTACTTTGGCGGTTTGAACTTGTATAAATTCGTGTCTTGTATCCTCGCTTTTACCTTCGAGTTCCACGTCCGGCGCTCCCCCACCAACCAATCTACTATCTCGGGATACCCCTCGGTAGGTTGCCGAGTATAAAACACCGACAATCGGACCAGAGTATATTTGCGTCGGAACAAATTATTGAGCATTATTTGACCATTGATATTAATATCGCAATGGTAATGTATTTGACAAGGAGAACCTTCAATATTTAGGAAATTAATGTTATGTCCTCATATATATTAATTAATTTTTTATGCAATAATTTAATTTTTATTAAGAATATTTCATTTCCTATTCAATATTGATAAGTTCACCCTCACTATTTTTAGTTTGATTATATGCATTTTCGTTCGGCTAAAAAACCCAAATATGTTAATGCTACCATTTAGAAATTTGCATTAATATTCTTTTAAAGGCTCGTGTACTTGTTAAGAAAGTAAAAATAAGCTAAACTAATAGGAACAAACATGCTTCTCTACCGTTGTTGAATACAGCGCAAAACAAACCTAAGGTCCGAGGATCTCTTTTATGGACTTTAGTCTTTCGGTAATACTAATGACATAATTCCAAAATTTGATTTAATTTTAACTGATGAACAAATAAATATATACACAGTTGAGAAGAAACAGGTTGGTCACGATTAACGACTTTTATTGACAAAAAATAAGAATTATTGCTTCAAAGAAAATTCACATGTCGATCTACTTTATTGAATGCATTTTCGTTGTAGAGTTTGGATTATAGGTGCACCAATTTACTAAGTTATTGCACTAAATGTAATATTTTACAAGTTGTTGGATTAATTTGCACCTACTTGTCAAGTTATTGTACTAAATTGAGCATTTTACAAGTTGTTGGACTAATATGCACCTAGACAAGTTGTCTAAAAAAATCATACATCAACTTTTCTTGTACAGCATGCAACCATGAAAACAGATTAGAGTCACCATCACCACTATTGAACGTGTCCTCCAGAGTGCAATACACAACTGAAAGTAGCACCACGAACAACTGACTAGGACAGCGTGCATCGAAGATGGCAAGTAACGCAACTCTTTTACCCCTGATGGACACGAACCATTGACCGGACATTCTCTTACAGGATTACAACAAGTGAAAGCGTTCGGTGTGGATTTATTAAAGGAAAAACAAAGAATAGATGAAGTCGTGGGGCTGCAATTACGTGGATGATGAATACATGGACAGTACTGTCAGCTGTCAACACAGACTAATTAATCGAGTAACAGCTCGAAACAATGAAGTTTTTGTCCAGCTCCTTTTATATGCTCCTACATGCACTAGTGACTTCCTCTGCTCTCCACTCTATTCAAGAAAAATGACACTCACAGCAAAATCATTAACCAAATTAGGATGAGAGCTCGGTACTCTGGGTAAAAGTTGCAACTACATTCGGTCATTACCTACTCACCGGCCGCCACTTCGAAGGCTTTTTGTACTGGACTCTACCATTCTCAACGATTCTTCTGTTGCCATCGGTGATCATTGGTTTTCTCAAGATCCCACGAAACCTATCACGATGTGTACACTCATCGGTCATCCATCCTCTCCATAACAAAAGAAGGCAGAAGAACATAAGTGTATGTGTACATATAACATCAGTTGAGTAGAGACGTTTGATCCCCTCGCCTCACAAAACTGGGCTGATTGCATTTGGTTCCAGGTGTAGTTATCCTGCAACAGATTATCGGTAGTTGCCAGAGAGTCACACCTATAGGCATGCCGAACACAAGGGCGCTCGAAATCAACCTTACAAGATGGGGTAGACAATTTCGTGCGTCGTCATTCAGAAATTGCTGCCACACTTAGTGTGTTGCATCACATTGGTAGACCGTAGACATCTAAAACATATGAATACTAAAACTCAAAGAGAGGATATTATTATAAGTACATGCCATACCATGGAGGTTTTTTTTAGCCAACAATAGGTGGCGGTTCCACAATAGACTATACGCGTTTGATGTCAGCATATAGTATTTGCTTCATCATATCATGAAGCAAATACTTCGGATGATCTAATAACTGATGGCGGCTTTATATAGAGCCAGAACCTTTTTCTTTGAGAGATTTTCCGGTGCCAGGAGTGGTGATAACCATTCATTATTTAAAATCGAATGGCCCACTTCGTAGGACTTTGTTGCAACGTCTTGTTAACACTTGGTGTAGGTATTAGGTAACCAAAGGAATTTTTTACCCCGGTATATGCATGATAGTCTAATTATCAGATTGGGAGTTGGACCGTTATGAGAGAATGAGAACTGATGCGCAGTGCTCTCAGACACACTGCGTGGCCACCGCCACGACGTCACGGCGAGTGCAGACTGAGCTTGTTTGGTTCAGACCCTGAGAAAGCTGCCTAGCCCAGTGGCAATCTCAGACATCTGATTTTAAACGCCTAGGGTCTGTTTGATTTTAAACGCCTAGGGTCAGATGTTGTTGCTTGGCTCAGGCAGCTTTCTCAGGGCTGCATCCAAACAAGCCCGAAATTGAGTGTTTGAGGGAGCGCTGGGTGTGCTTGCGAGGGCACCGCCCCTTGCGTGCGTGCTAGGGGATCCAATCATGTTATGATAATATAAACAATAATTTAAATTGCAAAATATTTGAGCAAAAACGCCTGCCATCGAGACACGTATGCCTGACCACTGGTTGTGATAATATAAACAATTAACTCTCACATGAGTTTTGCCATTTAAGAATTGGTACTGCCATTCTAAGATCAACGTAACAGAATTGCTCAAAAAACATATCAGCGGTTCATATATTTTGGCGAAATGTATGAACTATAACAAATCTCTTTTTGCTTTATTAAAAAACGAACAATACATGAACGGTTGCTGAGATTGGATGGATTGACAAATTCTACATACATATGTTATCATGGTCCTTCTATTAATATGAAAAATCACAAACTAAACTGGGATGAGAGGTCTAACCAAACTGGGACAAACTCAGTTGTATGCCCGCCATGATCGCCAGGCCGCTCATGGTGGTGGTGCCGCAGGGTGGTCTCCCCTCGGACTCGGAGCCCGCCGCTAATGCTAAGGCGAGTACTCCGGCGAGCACAAATTTCCGCGTCAAGGAGGAGGAGGCCATTGATTGACTGATCGATATGTGATGTAGTCGGAGATTGACAGGAGAATCGTATCCAATTTAAAGAGCGCTTCATCAGCCGCGCGCGCACACACAACGATGCCTTCGAAATTCCAATCTAGAAAAACCGAGGAGGTTGCTCATCATCTTTCGCTCCACAAGCCCGCCGTGTGTAGGTGCAAATTTGGTTTGGTTGCTCTGATCCAACGGTCATGTCAGTTACATCGGACGCAGAGTTATTTCTCTACTCAGGCACCGGTCCCGCGATTGCGATTATTGTTGTTTGTCTTTCTCAAATATCTCACGGAATTTGTTGCAAAAGATGTACTACGTATCAGTGCATTCTTTTCTTGAAAGAAGGAAAAATAACATGTGCATATATACAGGCATTAGCATCAGTTGTTGAGCGGCAGCTCTCGCCTCACAAAAATGGGCTGATAGTCATGCAGAACACGAACACATGTCATGCTCCGAAGCAACCTTACAAAATGGGATACACGATTTAGACCCTGTTTTTTTTTTCCCTCATTGATTTTATAAGCTGGATTATGGTCTATGGGTAGTAGAGTAAAAAATTATCGTGGGACTAATTTGGAACCATAAATAATATCAAATAAGCTACCTAAATAGGACCATTTAGGATTATTTATGATCACATGGCATGATCCATAATCCAGATTATATAATCTATATGGATTATAATCTGAAACAAATAGGGCCTTACTCGACCACTCGAGGACTACTGCCAAACTTGATGTGTCCGACAGTAATCCAGTGGTACGAAATATTTCATTAAGTTCGGTTTGTCAAATTTCGCTACAAACTGCTAGTGAGTTTCCAGATCTTCAAGAATCCTCACATTTTGAGCATGGGTTTTACAGTGAGCTTCCTCCATACATGTTTTACAGCTCTGCTATGAGTTTTGGACGTTGGCGTAGGAAGAGTGCCAATAGCACTTGATGTATGAAGCTTGTATCTTGCCTGCTGACAATTGCTGGAGCCTTTGGTAGCACCTTATGTTATTAGTGTTTTAAGGATAGAGAAAAGAATAATCAGCGTAGTCCCATTTTGGGTTATGTTTATTCTTTTTTATTAAGACAATTTGGCTGTATGTCTAACTGTCTAATACCTGCTCGGTACCCTCTAAGCTTGGTTCTCTTGTATTTGCCTCTCTTTTCCATGTCTAGCGTGTCTATTAATGTTTAAACACGAGAATATTTTCGTAGACCTGTGTCAATTAATCGACCACCATTGCAAGACCATCTCAATTTGCATGAACAATGAGAGTTAAGGTTGCAATCAGAAAAACTGTCCCGGGTCTAAAAGACGGGGCAACTAACATGTTGCTAGCCCAACATTAAATTCTTCTCGGATTTTGGTGGAACCAGTTGGATGAGGGCGCGTCCTTGGTGTTGACACCGTTGTTCTCTGTTTATCTCCAATATCCCACGCAACCAATTGTCAAGCTACAGCTATCGATATCGCGCATACGGAGAAGGCTGAAGGTAAAGGAGTGTTTATATAGGCACTAACATCAGTTCATCATAGAATTTTGATTCTCTCACCTCACAAGTTTGTGGTGATTAGTTTCAGTTTTACTCATTCAGAAGAGCTGAACGATTGTCATGCCTGATCCCAAATGTTAGTGAGGGCAGCACTCACGAAATGGTGATGCACGATTCAGATTATTAGCCACTTGAAACGGCTGCCAGTCTGGCTTCGCAATGGCAGACATCTGGAGCGCGTGAACAATCCAAAGGAACCTCGGACGAATGAGTTCGTCCAAAGCAGATTCTAAATTTGGAGAACTTAGTTTAAGGGTAGAGTGCGCCCCGGCCGATAGCAATCCAGTGGTACAAAATATTTAATTAAAACTTTCACTATAAAGTATAAACTGATAGCTAGTTAGTTTTGCATCTTCGTGGATCCTCTCATTCTGAGCAGAATAGGTTTAGGAAGTGAGCCTAGCTCAACTGTTTAGCGTGGAAGGTGTGGTTGTGCACTCTAACCAGTAACCACCTAAGTTCCTTCTAGCTTGAATTTAAATTTGGATGTCTATTTCTTTTTCTTAATGAAAAATCGCCTAGCTCCTCCTAGGTCAATCTAACTTTTTTTTGAGCAGAATAGGCTTTACGTGAACTTGCTCCATACATTCTGTATTACACTACCTTTCGCTTTGCTGGGACAAATTAAGCTAGATCTTAAAACAAAGGTGTTGCACCACTTTACTACTCCCTCCGTTCCAAATTGTAGGTCATTTTGGCATTTCTAAACATATACTATATCTAAGTGCATAGCTACAATTTGGAACGGAGGGGGTGTATAATATCTAACATATACAGTTTTATACTTCTATATATGGTCAATACAAGCTAATTAACTTGAACGTATGAGTTTATTCTGGTTCTTAAATCTGAGTTCTGAGCGAGGGATACAAGTAACTAAGGTAGGTTATTTGCATCCTAAATGACATTACTTCAAGTTAATAAACATTTACATTTTATTAGCAAACGGAAAACGCACATCTGGGAATAATTCAGGGACTGAATAGTTCACTGAGCACGCCGTTCGTGATGATCCAAATAAGGCGATCTGAATATGGTGTAAATCATGATCTAAAAGAACAGATGCCCCTCTTCATTAACGCATTAAGCAGAGCCCCTTCCCTTTGCACTAGAAACAGTCTGCTGGTGGCCCTCAAAAGCTTTCATGCTGCTCGACCTTGTCCTCGTTCAATGACCCGTAGGCCAGGGATGATGTTCATTGTTTGTCGAAGTCTAGCATCAAAATCGCTATCCCGGCTACATTCAGTTACCCGTAGTCCAGGGATGATGCTTCCACGGCGCTCTGGACCGGAGCTATACGAACGGCTTTGAATACGATATGAGATCCACAACCACGCGGCCTCATGAAGCGTAGCAACTACCATGTCAGGACATAAAGAGTAAGCCACCTTTGTTAGCAGCAGGCAGAAATGATTTCAGTGAAGGGACATCGTGCACCAATGATGGCAAATAACAGCTCTTTTACCTCTAATAAATCAAACCGTAAACTCCTTTCGCCACCCAAAACTTTAAACACAAAATTGTACACATCAGCATGAAATTACATTGAGGTTGGGAGGGCTATTATACACGACAACTGGACAGCGACCCCGCCAGGCAAATCCCTGTGGCAACTCAAAAACACTTTGCAACATGAGGAAAATTCTAGGCCCGGAGAATGAGAGAGAGGAAAGAATACCTAGTACAATAACACTATTTCCTTTTGCCATTCCAATTGGATGCAAAAAAACACACCATACACCGCCGCGCCCTATCCACCCAGCTGAGTATATACAAGTGAAGCCTCTGAGGATCTTCAGATGAATTTCTATATGCACTGCTACTTGTGTTCGGTCAAATGAAATGGAGAGCGCTGTCCAAGATCAAGCTCCCTTCTACCAGCTTATAGTCCGCTCAGCTCCCTGTACATAATCTTTCGGTATGGCTTTGGACCAGCCTCTCTCCCGAACACAAGTGAAAACAGCAAGATCCTGCTGAGGGCTTCATATGGATCATACCAACCAATGTGTGGCGAATCTACTATATCCAGGCAAGAGAGCCTCGGTCATTAGCTACTGCTTGGGGACGGCCCCTGGTCGGAGTTGGTGGTCTGTTAGCATTCAGCTCCTGAATTTCGTTTCACGGGTCAAGGTGTTAAGAGGTGGATGGAAGCACCAAAGAGTTCAGCAGAGGGAATAACTTGGCTATTAGTGTTTACCTGCATCCATGTGTCCTCAATATGATCCGGTGATGCCTCAGGTGATGTAATTGCAGGGGGCAAAGGGTGAATTAGTTTTGGGACAACCACAAGATCTCTACCCAAAACCAAGATCGCACCGGCATTATTTGCAGTACCTGTGGTGTGCATTCATGTCAACAAATTGTATATTGAGCCAGTAGATTCAAAGCAGATCGTCATAAGACAGATTCTCACCGCAATAATTTGTCGCGGAGAAAAGAGTGATCAGGTGGCCTTGAGCAAAGCGCTCAAAGCCATCCATCACACACTCATGTGCTCGCACAATTAACTGAAGGTCATTGTTGTTGCAGAACTCCATAACACGATCAGGCTGGTAACACCAAAATGTTATCACAAGAAAATCTAAGGGGCTGAAAGGATAAAAGACAGACAACAGATGGACTGAAAAGCACCAACCCCAAATGTAACAAGACCAGGGCCCCGGGCATTGGGTCTCAGCCCTTCAACACTGTCGTTCTCTGTTGGATCAGACCTGTAAAATCAGAACAAGATCATGGACTGGAATAAATAGCCATTATGAAAGGGTGAGCTGGAGGAGACGCTGAAAATGCTAACCATAGAAGATCCATAAGGACAACCGAGCCAGCTTCCATCGTAATTGGCCTTTGAAGATTCTCAATCTGCTCAACATGGTTGATTGACCGACCAATGCCACCATGCATACAGATTATTTTCTTTTCTATAAGCGCAGCCAAAGGAAGCCAATTGAATAGCCTATTCATTCGATGCCATGTCCAGATACCATCTCTCTCGCCCTGTTTTTGATCAATGAATATCAACGTGAGAAAACTAGGCAATTTTGTTAAGTGCAGTTGGGTGCAGTGCAAAAAGTTAGTTACCATTCTTTCTATACACTCTATTCGGAAACCAAACAAAGCATTGATATCTGCAGCTTCATGGTTCCCACGAATCAAATGTACATTTTGAGGATATTCAACCTGAAATAAGCAGTAGTTTGAATATTATACCTTAACCAAATTACTGCATCAAAACAAGTCTAGATAGTTTGAAGGTAAGTACATAGTATGATACCTTCAATGCAAGAAGAAGGGTGATAGTTTCTAAACTATGCTGGCCACGATCTACATAATCTCCCAAGAAGAGATAATCAATGTAACTGCATGTCAAGAAAATGAAAAATGAGCTGAAGGCATGAAAAGAAGAAAAATCTCCATCTAGAATTCAGTCATTTTGGCATATAAATAAAACACAAGAATTAATTGTTAAAGATGCATAAGTGACTTATTTTCATTCTCAAAGGAAAGAAAGACTTACGCGATGTCTCCTGCAGTCGAAGGAGCACCGTATTCATCGAATAACCTCATTAGGTCTCCAAATTGTCCATGCAAATCACCAAATATCTTAACAGGAGCTTTAAGCTGCAAAACGCTTGGTTCGCTTGAAAATATTCTCTCAGCACTGTCACATAGGTCTGCAATTTCATTGCAGTCCAAGAAGAATTGCCTTCGGACAGGGGGCTTCCAGCCACGAGGTTTCAACAGAGATGCAATTACCTAGATAGATATAGCAGCAGATACATAAAAAACGCGACAAGTGTTTAAGTAACTGGCAGCTTTCATCTACCTCAACACCTAATGGGCATTGGAAATTCTAACTCATTAGATACCGCTACGAGTATCAGAGCAGTTGATCAGCTAGGCTTCTAATCATTTATTTATCATGCAGAAAGCCAAAATACATTTCTTATTTACTCCCTCCATTTTTATTTATAAGGTGCACACGCATATCAAGATTCAAACTTTGCAATCTTTGACCAATAATTTGACTATTAATTTTTTATTTTTTATAATGTAAACTTTATATGGTTGGATTCATAATCAAATATACTCTATAATGATTCTAAGTTTATAATCATAAATAATATAATATAAGATAAATGAATGGTCAAACTGTTATTTGGAAGACCGTGCCAAGTCATGCCATGCCTTATAAATATAGATGGAGGGAGTACCTCAACAATCACTACTATGTGAACATATATTATATTAATGACAAGGTGAAAGTACCTTTTTAGGAACACTATTAATAGACATCTGTCTATCTAGTAGCTTCCTTGCGGCAGTTGCATTCTCCGGGGTGCCATAGCTCACCCTTCTTCCTTCATTTTCAAATTGGTCAATCGATAGCTGTCTGACCATGCCACCTAAGGCACCTCCAGTTTCAGCAGCCACCACAACCTGCAAGGTAAAAACAAAGTGTAATGCAATCATGCAAATAACTTCTGCTAGGATGGTAATAACAAGTAGAGACAAGCATTAGCATCAAATTGCCAAATGAAAACATAAATGGGAATAAAAACACAACATGTATGCTACTCACAGCTCTATGATGCAACCGAACTCCAGGTGGAGCTGCCATGTTGTTAGAAAGAACAATGTCTGGTTTGATGAGGCTTGAATGTTTGCTGCTTGATGTTGAGTCTGGAGACTGCTCCTTGTCAGGCAACTGTTCCACCTCACCATTAACCTGCCTGGCCTTCACAGCAGCTAATGTCGCACTGATTGCCTCAGCCTCTGCTGCTGATGCTTCAACTAAATAATCCACACCTTTGTTTAATCTCCTGCGAAGGGTTTTAAACTCATCAGAATGAAATAGCTATTACAAAAAATAGTATTAATTTGCTCACGAAACAGCACAATAACATAAAAAGTAGTCTATGTACCTCTGTCCCTGCAACACAGCATTCTCAGGGCTGATATCAGTATACATGTCTCCATTTACAGGAGGTGCAACTGGAGTCCCAAGAACTACAGCTCCATCAGGACCTGATTCCGTAGCTGTTTGTCTTGTTCGTTCATCATTGTACGCATACCTTCCAGGTGCTCGTCCTGCTTGCAAGTTTGTGGCTGCTGCACTCGCTGCGGCATGATTAGCAGCATTTGTTGTTTCAGCAGCAGCAAGATCCTCAGCCACAAGAAGATCATCGAGAAGTACACCTACAATACCAACTCTATGAGTTAGCAACCGATAAGCAATAGTGCATCAAACCAAATCATGCAATGCTAGAAATATTATAAATGTGGCCATTACTACTCAAAATGAGAAATCATTATAAATGTGATCATTACAATAATCTGTTTTCAACTATATACGTGAAGTGACAACAACAATGGTCACCCCAGCAAAATCTGTGGCATTAATGACACTTGATGTCAGACATGAAACATGGAAAACTAACCCAGTCATCTTACCTCCCCGTAAACCCCCATAAATGAATATTAGATCATTAACAGCAGCTGCTGCGTGCCTGCACCGTCGTGTAAGCTCAACAGCAGCATCACCGCCTGCCGCATCTGCACTATATCTTCCTGTTCTGGGAGTTGTAACAACTGACTTTGTGTCGCACCAGACTCCAGCAGCAGTGTCCAGTACTGAAACAAGTTCAATAGCACAAACTTATAAGAAAGAAAAGACTAGTGTCAACAATAAGTTGCCATAGTAAGTAGTTAAACTGCTCTAGTTCCAATGTGGATGCATATATAAACAAGGCGACACAATTCAAATGCTAGCAAAGGAATAGGAACCAGATTGTATCAGCATGCCATCATAGGTAACGAAAAAGAATACAGGACATCATATAGATATCATCAGCAAGTGGTTTATGAATGAAATGTTAAAAGTAACTAGAGCATTTAGGATATTCAGGTACATATACAGTACAGATATTTTATCAGAAATGGATAAATGAAACTCACAACAGGAGATAAACAAGTCTATTTGGATATGTTTGAAAAGAAAGTAAACTGATGGCAGTGAATGATACTTGGTTGAGATTGGAATGGGTGAAACCATACAATGGCCGTTTCTGTCAATGATGGCAGCATGGGACATTTTGCAAAAGGTACTTCACAACTTGATACAAAAAATGTGAGTCACTTCAAGGTTTTAAAACCGCAACCTGCAACACTCGAAGAGTCTTCCACCATCCGCCCACCTCCAAGAGCACCTCCCGACACATGAAGACGCGCATTGACAAAAACCTAATGAATAGCAAATAGCAATCATTACACGAGGACCACAGTGGGGAATTAACAAAATTACTGAGACTGAGCAATATAGCTTACAGCTGCATGTTGGTATCTGGGTGATGGGGAAACACCAGGGGCAATTGCCCACTCCCAGCGCCCATCTCTATGTTTTGCAAGACCATATGCACTTGATAGGGGCTGGAAATTTTGCAAAACACACATAAGAATAGAAAATAGTGCTTAGTACCAAATGAACGAGAAAAACCAATCGTGACATTTGACAAATACCCCTGCTATGTCTAGGTTATAGAACTTGGTGTAATGATTAGTGTAGAGAACATAATCATTGTTGCATACGTACTATAGAACTCTTCTCCTACATTTTTTTCAATTCAAGCAAATAGACATCTCCACAACACAACTTTTCTACAGTCACAGAAAAGGATGCTACTTGTCACCTTATTACAGGATAACTAAGTGTCATATATAGTAGTCAGTTTCCTCTTAATTCAGGCGGACAAGTAAAACTTTGTTCATTTTCCATTTGATGTATCTGCTTTCTGTAGCTACTGTTTCAAAGAAAATTCCAACTTTAGATTTTAGATGTTTATAAATTAAAATAAAATCTCCTTGGGAACTGCTCTAATTTTTCCACAAAAGGATGTATGGAACCTTATCGGGATGGTGTGCTTCTAAATGTTACGAGAACAAAAACTTGGCAGGTCTTACTTTAAGAAGCAGTGACGCTAATTAGTTAGTAAGCAGTGATACTATTTTTTTCTCTGGAAAAGGTTTGGTAAATATCAATTACTTACCACACTATTTGCATCTCTCCCACCGCAAAGTAAGAGAAGACCATCAGAGCGTGCACTTGCAGTGGCGTACCTGAACAGCACCGCACAGGAAAATAGAGAACAACATCAAACAAACTATTTACAGTAAAAACACTGAAAGAATGCGAACTCATGCAGAGGTCAGATCACAAGAAATTGATTGCCAACATGGTGGGCTAACACTGCCACAGCATGCTACCCTGTGCCATACAAAATAAATAGCAGATCAACTTGCAGATATTCTCATAGAGAACTTATAAAGCAACATGGCATGAGATGGTCCAATGCATTATAATTTATTTCCATGGAAATATTATAAAGTTTTAGGTCGATGAGTAATAAACTATTCTTTACTCAATTTAAGTTCATATTCCTGTTGGCATACTTACATGCATGGAGGTGGTCCTTCACCTTCTGGTTCAAGTTTCCTCCATTCATATGGCTTAGCCGCAGTATCAAGGGCCCATACATCCGCCAGAGGTCGCTTCCCTAAAGACGTGAAAATAGTTCCAGTATTGACACCATTAAGGGTGTGCAGGAAATCGTTATTTGAAACTTTACAGATGTCTAAAAGAGCTGTGCATTACCGTCATTTCCACCAATAGTCAACAAAAATCTCTGCCCAACCAAGGCCATCACATGACCATATCGTGGACCTGGACCAGGTCCTTGAACCACCACTCTGCGTAAGCGTAACAACCTTAGCAACGTAAAAGAAATGCAATTATAAACTCAGGTCATTCAAGAATGTTGATTACCTGTGCCATCGTGGTCGTTGTTGTGTAAGGTCTAGGACATGAAGATCCTCTGCAGACAAACCGGCAGGGCCAATTCCACCCTGAATCATAAGAAGAATATAACTCAGATGAAATTTCCGCTCCACCCTCATGAAAATAAAGGGAGTCTCTAGCAATCTAGTACTGTAGTTTACTAGGTGTATCAAGAATCAACTACTGGCTAGTGGCTACTTCAACTGGAGTTTCTTGGAGATCTGATTGGTGTGGTAATAAGGTGAGCGCAAGTCTAAAAAATATGACAAACATTTATACTGCAAAAAGGACAATATTTAGTTAGAATAATAGGTACTAGAAATTTTTTGTAACGAACAACAAATTCGACACCAGCCTAGTCAGAAAAATAATGCAACTAGTAGTACAAGGAAAATAATACCTGAATGACCACCATGGTTCCAACCGCAGTTGCCACATGTGCAGCTCTTGGTGAAGGAGGCTCTCCAAGTGGGGTAAGCCTAACACACACAGTCATGTCATAGTTAGAACTATTTGAAGATTTCCGAATACTGGCAATATAATTCCATACTACCCTAAACAACAAACAACCGAAATAGCGCACTAATTACTAGTTGCAGAAAAAGGTCAAAATCAATAAGGAATATTTTACCTGCTCCACTTGTTCGATGACACGTCGTAACAATGGACGTCTGCTGTCGCGCCAGCAAGACCTGGAATGGGAGATATCAGTGAGGAGCCCACCTTTATAATTTGGCTGGGAAACAAAATTAGCATTCTACACCAGCAGCAGATATCCTTTACTTTTTCATTTTTAAGTATAATTTAAACATCCAAGCAACTAAATTCCTTTTGTACATTTCAGACAGTTTCTAATTGGTAACCCAAAGAACAAATAAGCCTTTAAATTTCTGACCACTGCCGGTCATGAAACAGTTCTCTACACCTACTAATTTGCCCACCCTATTGTACTAGAAGCCTAGAACAGGCATAAAAATGATAAATTGCACCCTGGATAACACCCAATTTGGCTCCAAGAAGGAGCAAATGTTCCTTGAAGAGAACCAATCATCATAACCTACAGGTATCCAACAACTTTTAGCAAATAGAAAGATGGAAGAAAACTATCAGGTGTAATGCTCATTTTAACCTTTTAAGTAAAACAGCATTGCAAATTTTTGCTCAACAAGCAACATTTGACATAGCAAACAACCCAACAGCACCTGAATTCACTCTTTTTGCTGCTGAAATTCAACTCAATTCCTCAGAAAGGCTTTAATACATTCCTACCTAGTCGAATTAGCATCTAAACTAGCATGATGACTTTATAATTCCGTCCTGAATAAGAATCGAACCATATTCAAACTTTCAAGTGCCACTAGAAATTAGCATTCAGAATGATCTTACCCACAATACAACAATGATTTTCGTTAAATCACTATTAGCCTGTAATTCCATCTCAAAAATGAAATTCCGAACTTCATAAACCAGAACCTAAACTGCTCTGCTCAAATTACATTGCATCCCAAAATCCGGCCCAGAACAGCCACTAATCGGAATTCCACACATGGGAACGACCCTACCACGAGAGAAGGTGTATTAATATTCTAAAATCATCAGAAAGCAAAAGCCATAAGATAGAGGCATACGGATCCCCGCGCTCCCGGCAGAAGAGGGCGGCGTGGCAGAGTTCCCCTCGAGTGCTGTGGCCCCGCCGAACAGGATCAGCCTCGGTCCGATGTACCCTGGTGTGCCCTCCTCCCCGACGGCCGGTACCGCCGTGAGCGTGTGCCCGCAGCGGCACCCTGGTCCGTCCTCCTTCTTCTCGATCACCGCGTTCACCACCGTGTACCCGGGCGCCGGCCTCGGCCCCGCCGCCCCGACAGCCGCCGGATTCGGGGCCGCCGCGGGCGTCCCGGGTGTCCCGGGCGTCGACGGCGCGGACGACGACGAAGTCTCGCTCCCTGACCCCGAGCCTCCGGCGCTGGCGGCCGCGGCCGCCGCGTCAGAGTCGGAGTCGGACTCCGTCGTCATGCGTGAGTCCACGTCCATGCCTCAGTAGCAGCTAGCGGCCTCCCCGGCCCACGCTAGGGTTCGGAGGCCCCGAGATCTCGGGAACGCGCCGGCGACGCAGGCAGGGACCCCCGCCCTACGACGCGGCCGGCATCGCCGGAACCCTAGATTCCCCCCCGCGCACCGGGCAGCGCGATTCGCCCGCGTTCCGCTCCGCCTCGCCCGCGGCGCCGATCACGAGGGAGAGAGAGCCAGGCGAGGAGCGAGCGCCAAGGCAGGAAGGCTCCCCCGCCTCGGGAATTGCGGTGGAGGGTGGAGGGGGTGGCCGCTCCGCTCCGGAGGCCGCGGGCAGCGCGCGGCGTGGCGAGGGGGTGGGGGAATTCGGGGGATTCGCGGGGGGCGAGCTGCAAATCTGGGAGGGGTGTGGGGGGACGGCCTCTCGCGTTGGCCTAGCTTGGTTGGAGTGGAGGAGACGGGCCGCGACGGGAGGAAGGGGACGGGAGGACGAGGTGGAAGAGAGAGAAGGAGAGTGGAAATGGGAAAAGGAAATTTAGCAACGTTCTTTTTTGGTTTTGCTTGGGTGGCGGTTTTACCGTTCCGCCCCCCGCGCTTCGCCCCTTTTTTGAAATGGAGCCCGGCGTGGGCGTCGTGCTGCCGTTGCTGTCGGATAACGCGAGTACGTGGTCACGCAAGCAGCGCTGTGTGGCGTTGCGCGGATTTGGTGTACCGTTCCGACTGCCACGGGTGAGGTTAGATACGTGGAATGATTCGATGATGATGATGGCGACGGGAGACTGGTGGTACTGAAGATTAAAGAACGTAGATGAGTTTACCGACTAGTGTATTTGTTTAGCATTTATAGATGTTAATGTATTTTTCTATAAATTTAATTAAAACTCTAGTTTGTACCAAAAATAAATAAATAAAATTAATAAAAATTGACTTCTAATAAAATTAAAATCGTGGCTCTTGATTGAAGAGTAGAGGGGGAATGATATTCGGTGCATTACCGTAATGGTATGGACTTATGATCATGCAACTCGGATGCTAGGGGAGACACCCATCACTGTAAACTTTCACTCAGGATCCGTTTGCACCATTTCCATAACTGCCCACCTTAATATTGGGCGTGCCGCAACACGTCGCGGTTGTGGCGAACGCACTTTTGTGTCAGTTTTGGTAGCAAACTACGAGTGACGTGCCTAATATTCTGCGGCAAAGCCTAATATGCGTAAAAAATAGTTGCCTAAACAATTGCGGCACGAAACACCTTTGGCGTGGCGAGCTGTAGGTGCCATCCAAATATAAGCCTCCGTGCTTGTGGCGGCGAGTTACAGACTATAAAATTTTTTGAGGTCAAAAAAAAACTTTAAGTGTTAAAATAAATGGTGTATATCTGGTAACTAGATAGTATATTTCATAAAAAATAGTTTTTCTCATACAAGTTTCGCGAAGGATTTCCACCACACGATAGATTTAACCACTTTGTTGCTCATGGTCTGTTTTTGGAAAAATGGCAAATGAAAAGGTACACGGAAACGATAATAGAATGTTGCAGGCTTGCGATCTCTCGTCATGTAATACACACCCACCTTGGCTTGATCGCACACGCAAGACCTAGATTCACCTATGCGTCGCGTAGGTGCACGTGCTAGGACCTGCTGACAGACAGAATAAAAACCAGGAGAATCGGAGGGCGCATCTGCAAAACATTTTCGCTTGCGAAACATTTGAAAAGGCCGGGAGATTCGGTTGGCAAAGCCAAAAGAAAAAAGAAGGCCGTTAGCGAAGGGGGCGGCGTGCCCGGCGCCCGCGGACCGTGCTAGGGAACCCAAGCGCGAGACAGCTGTCGCGGCGTCGGACGGCCGCGATCGCTCCATCCATCCAGTTCCAGCATGCGAGCCGCTACATTTTCCGCTTGAACCCTCGTACCCCAGAGAAAACACACGTCGCCCCCCCCTTCCCTGGAGGCGCCGCCGTCCCACGGGACGGGGAACGGGGACGCGCGTGCCGCAGGACAGCGGTGCGCAGCTGGCGACGGCGCCCCCGGGTGGGGTGGGCCCCGCTGCCCCGCGCGTGGGCCGTGGGCGAATGGGAAAGCAGGCCGGCCGCAGACGATCCCGCCGTACGAGCGCCATGTCAACCCGAGATCCCAGTTGTGTTTGACGAGGTCAACCAGGGGCGGGCGGCACGGCAGCAGCAGCGGACAAGTTGCGTGTAGCGACGTCCACGTCACCTTTTTTTCGCGGCCTACGGGGTGGAGGTGGATGGAGCAGAGCGGCTCGCGTCACTCGCTTGCGAGTTGCGGGGAGCGGGGGGCGTCAGCTGCCGTTTCGGGGGATCAGGTGAGGTGGGATGCATCTACCAACCAACCAAACCACGCCTCCGCCGTCCCGAAGAATGTTTGTTGTTAGCCCGTCAAGCAGCGGCTGAGATAAACAGTAAAAATAAGATAGAGCCTGCGTCAGTACGAGCGTTGCGTTTTGGCTTGCCTTTTGCGATAATCGTACGAGGACGAGAGTAGGCGTTGACCTTGAGGCTTGCAATAATCGTTGACCTAATTTCGTATTACCGCCCAGGCAAGGCAGTATACTTTTGGCATGAACAGTGCGTCGGCAGGCGTAAGTTTCAGTCGATGTCACTGTAGCAAGCAGCTCTCGTGGGGAAAAGGACATCTCCTATCGGTCTCCGGAACGCGGGAAGTGGGCCACCGCGGGCCGTTGAAGAAGCAAGAGGCCCACGGAACTCAGGCCCATTTTCTAGCCCCCTCGGCCGCCTCCTCTTCCACTCACCGTTGCTGCCGTCCCCGTCAGTTCCCGTCCCCCACGTTCTCGACGGGCTCTGATCAACGCGATTACGCGAGTGAGGTCGCCGCCCGGGGGAGTAGTTGAGCGCGGAGGGGGTCGCCGGCGGCGGAGCAGTCCCAGCGGCCCCTAATTCGTTGAGAGGTGACCAGGTGAGGCTAGGCCCCTCCCTATTCGTGACAATTTGGCTCCCTCCTCTCGGAACTGACACCGCGGTTCGTACTGTTGGTTACTAGGGTTTATGCTGCGCGGAACGAGAGCAAATTTTATCTGGCTATTTCTGTGCCCAATCTCTAGCATATGCATCGCTTAAACCCAAGTACTGGACGTACACGTGCATTGTGAAGGATTTTCTTTTTTGGTGTAAGACGCGTTGTGTAGGAACCGAGGACATGGGGGGCAAAGTGGAGGATAGGCTTTTGTTTTTTTCCTGTCCTGAACGGGAGAAAATTAAAATGAGGATAGGCTTTTGTTTTTTTGAGAGATGGTCGATGGGAGTAGTTGTTACTGCTAAGTGCGAAATTAAGCCAAAAAAAACATACGGTTGCTGCTCGCCACAGAAAGTTTGGACTTCTCTTTGATAAATTGTTGAACAAAATCGAACCTTCTTCCTGTTTTCTAGTGCCAACTACTTCTATATTAACTCATGTATGAACATGACACAATTATTTCCGCATCAAAAGAACAGGATCACTTCCAACATTATCTGATTCTAGCGCTACTTGATAGTTTAATCTAATTTCGTTTCAAAGATAGTTTGATCCAATTATCTTTTTTTCATGATTGTCAGGAATCATTCCTGCCATCTTTGTTCATGAACAACGACCTTTGGCAACATATGCCAAAACCTAAATTCGTGCGTGAGACTTGCAGTACCTTGACAAAGTTTTCGTTTTGATTTATCTGGAGCCAGAAGTGCATGAGGGGTATAAAGCAAACTCACTGACTTTCCTTAACAAAGGGATCAGATTTGTTTGATGAAAAAATGCTACCTTGTTGAATAGATCGCTATTATTAGTCCGGGGCACCTCCTGGCTGCAGGACTCACTACACGTATTATGTGCAGCCGGGCTGACAGGTGATCGCCATGTGTGATTCAACCAAAGAACTTGGTTTAGGGATTTGTGGTGATCTATCATTGTTTATACAAAAAACTGACCTTGTTGCCCTGTGGCCTATGGGTATTCTGACGTGATACATCAGTGCAAACTGTTTACAACATAATGATGAGTTGAGACTAGGCTTGGCTGTTAAGCTAGTGAGATTTGGGCTGATAGGAAGGCTTGATTAGTAAGGAATGTATATTAATCAAATCCATGTATTAGGCTATCCCATTTTATGTTATTTTGTTTACTTGTTATAAGATTCTATTGCTTGGATGTTCAGTTTCTGAATTCTGATTACTGGCCCTTCCATCCAAGCGAGTACATCAATCAGGATGCAGTATGTTAATCAAAATAGCCCTTCTATCTACTAAATCATCACTTGCCTTTTCCTGGTATAAATTGGCACTAAGAAGGGATGGAACTATCCTGGTCAGTACGTTGAACCCTTTGCTGCGCTTGCAATATCAAGCAAGCTAGTGGTTTTGCAGGTGATGGAGCCGAAAGGGGAAACTAAGACGGACGGAGTGAGAATGGCAATGGGTCCCTTGGACTGCCCTGTCTGCTACGAGCCCCTTGAGCCTCCGATTTACCAGGTATACACAGTAGACATATGAATAGCATCGAGTTAATTTCTGAAGAACATGGGACCAGCAAAATCTTTTTATCGTTTTCCCTGGGGAAATTGAAACCTTCTGTCGATCTACCAAAAGCAATTTGTCAATTTCTGGAGACCATCAGATCAGTTTGTTTGTTATATCAATCTACCAAAAACAGTATAAGTAAGGTTACACTTTACATAAGATGTACTATCTATGTTTTTGTCAAAATCCATTTTGCTTTTGTCCATGATATTCCCTCATGAGGATTTATTTAATGATTCCAATACTGCAGTGTGGTGTGGGGCATTTGGTCTGCAAGTCATGCTGCAAGAGGCTCAAGAAGTGCCCCCTATGTACAAGAACTGCCTTTGAGCGCTGCTTTGGCATGGAGCGCGTTGTCGAAACTGTTGAGGTTCCTTGTTGCTTTGCAAAGAACGGATGCACCAAGAAGATCACCTACTTCAACAAGAAAAAGCACGAGAAGGCATGCCGGTATGGGCCGTGCTTCTGCCCGGAACCTGGCTGCGGCTTCACTGGGCCAGCGGTGGCGCTGGCGAACCATCTCATCACCCGCCACAAGTGGCCGTTCATGAAGTTCAAGTACTTTGAGCAGTTCAGCCTCTCCCTCCAGCGAGGCCCACGCGTGCTCCAAGCCCCGGACAGCAAAATTTTCCTCATGAACTTGAAGCCCGTGGAGCCCCTGGGGCACGCCATCTCCCTCGTCTGCGTCCAGCCGGAGGCCATGGACTCCAGGTTCGGGTGCTCGGTGGCCTTCTCGTGCTTCACGGGCCACCACCAGCTCTCAACGCTGGATGCTGTGAGAAGCTCCTCCCTGTCTGATGGGATGCCAGAGGACTTCTTCTGCATCGTGCCCAAGGCTGGAGGAACTGAGATCTTTCTCCGAACCACCATAGATAACGAGTTGGTGCATGATGAAGAGGACGAGCTGGAGGATGAGGATGAGGATGAGGATGACGAGAGCTACAATGAGGACGAGGATGACGAAGAAGATGATTCTGACGACGAGTGATTCGATATCGGACCATCTACGCAGTGCTCTAGATCAAATTATTTAGGTTGGGTTCTTCGTCTTGACAAGTCGTCTAAGCAGACTATGGTTTAGTTGATCAGTACTTGAACTCGTATCGAGACTTTTTATTCGTGTTCTTCTAGAAAAACCTGTTACAGTACCAGATCTCTGTAGCCGATTGTTACCGGTTCTGTAGTGATACTGAGGAAACCATGCTGCCGCCCGGGCAATTTGGTGCCGAAATCTTGTATCGATTCTGATTTATTTCCCATGGCTACGCGAGGCAGTGCACGGCAGTCTTCGGAGTTCCAGATCAGAACTCAGAAGCACTAAACGCCATGCCCAATCTGTGCACACCGCACCGGTGCCAAGATGAAAATGGTCACCGTGGATTTAGCAGGTCCACTACACGTTATTTATTTATTTATCAAAATACTTGGAACTTTATGTTTTGGCTTTATACAATTGCTATTGGAGTGTTCTAGAAGCACTTAAAATATAACTTTATGGCGTATTTTTTATAACTTTATTTATCCTGAAAAACGGGTCACCTTTGATCAAAGTTGCCAAGTATTACTTGGAAACAGTATCAGAAACGTGGTGACGGTTACAGCTGGACATGGGCTGGGCTTTATTTCTTCACAGATCTGGGTATCCTTGTTGTACTCGTTTAGGCCCACCCCTGTCTGACGGACTCGGTTTCTCGAAGCAGGGTTTAAGCTTTCTTCCTCGCGCAGCCGCCGCGCGAACTGCTAGCCCCCAAACCCTAGCGCCATGGGAGCCGCCGCCTCTTCCTCTCCCCCTCCTCCCCCAGAGGCAGCCGCCGCCTCTTCCTCTCCCCCTCCTCCCCCAGAGGCAGCCACCGCCGCCTCCGATCCTCCCACTCCTCCCCCGGAGGCCGCCGCTCCACCAGCCAAAGGAGATCCCCAGCAGGCCGCCACCGCCCCGGCCGGCGGCGCTGCGGACGATGCGGCGGCGGGAGCGTCGGCTGACGCCGGTGGAGGCGGCCCGGCCGATTCAGCGGAGACGGTGGTCTTGGAAGCCTCCGCTGGGGCCGGCGAAGCAGAGGAGGGGGAGGAGGAGCAAGGGGAGTGCGGGTTCTGCCTCTTCATGAAGGGCGGCGGGTGCAAGGAGGAGTTCACCGCGTGGGAGAAGTGCGTGGAGGAGGCGGAGGCCGAGACGGGCGGCGTCGACGTCGTGGAGCGGTGCCAGGACATCACGGCCGCGCTGCGGAAGTGCATGGACGCGCACGCCGACTACTACGAGCCCATACTCCGCGCCGAGCGCGCCATGGCCGCGGATCTCGAGGCCTTTCAGGCCCAAGAAGCCGACTCCGCCTCCGCGGCGCCGGCGTCGGAGGGAGGCGATAAGAAGCAGGCGGCCGACGCAGCGGCGCCTCCACCGGAGGAAGGCCAGGAGAAACAGGCGGCCGAGACAGCGGTCTCAGAGAACAGAGATCCTGCAGCCTGATTGGGCAAAAAGGCGGCGGCATCTTGGAATTTTTGGTGAGGGATTTGAGGATGTGCATTTGATTTCTTCTTTCGAGCATCAATTAACCTTCTGTGGTCGGCGAGATTGGTGACCGGCGAGGGAGATAGACCTCTGCTCCCTCTAATTGAAGATGTGATTCTTTTGGGTGAAATCAAATTATACGTGTTGCCAGATGAATTCTTACTCTGGCGAATTATACAGACATCCCATGCTTGAATAATCTGCTGATTTGATTGCTCTAAATTACTGATCACATCGATCTTTGCGAATGTTTCTTGAGCTTCTATTATTAGCAAATGGCCAGTGCATCTCGGTCAGCTATTAGTGCTTGCCAATCGCTCATCCAATTGTTATACGTTCCAATGATCTCGTTTGTGCATCTACATTTCAGCTGCTATCCTTGTGCACTTGTTTTGCTAGCAGATCAGAGCAGGAGGGCTATCTTGTAGGTGTATGGGTTAGCTGTGTTGCAAGTTTCAGTTATGACCGTCGTAACGTTATTGGGGTTGTTCTGGCTTTTTTTGGACCTTACTGGCCAAGCAGGTGCTTTGGCTTCCCTATGCTGTTGGATCTGCGTTCCGATAGCTTTGTTGCCATGTTCTAAACTTCTAGTTGAATACTTTGCACTCCATTGTTTAGATTTTAGAAGGCGACATTCTGTTGTATGGATTTGGATGCAAACCCATGTTGTGGCTCCTCTGTGACGCCGGTGTAGTGTAGGCACCAGTGTTTCATATATAGGAAATATTATACATTTGTGTCGGTATATTCAAAGCTGATTTCTTTAGATTTATATGGGCATATTCAACTTGCTGAAATAGAGATAAATCCTTCATACTTTGTACGTACATATTCAACTGGCTGAAATAAAGAAAAATCTTCATACTTTGACCGTCCGAGAATTCAGAAGCTTCATACTGTACCGTTACCATGGATGCCTCAGATATATGCACTCACCAAATCACTGCGTTCAAGTCACTAATTATCTCCAGGTATTAAAATTTACGAATCGAAAGAACTAAATTCTATTCAGAGCCGCAGAGGCGATTCATCGAACGCTTGTTGGAGAGAAACGAGACAGGTAAAGCTGGCGCCAAGCGCGTACGGTACAGATCAACGACAGTATCTTCGCCGGGGAGGGTCAGGCAGCGGCGGCGCTGTGGAAGACAGCGTCGACGACGGAATCGAGCGAGGCGGCACGCGGAAGGCGGGGCGTCGCGGCCTTGTTGCGGCCTGCGCCGCTGCCGGTGGTGACGCGATGGGTTTTGCGGGCCGCTTTGGCAAACGGCCCAATTCTTCTCTCTCGAGTACCTTTCCAGTGCTTCACTTTTTTTACTTTTCAGTAACTTTTTAACAGTTTCAATTCATCAATGTTTTAAAAAGAGCTCAAATCCTTCGAGTGAACTGTGCAATTGGAAATTTCTGCCGAAAACAACAACTAAGACAAAGATTTTGAATGGCTGAAATGTGCAGAACGAATACCAAGTCACCTAAGCATAAACAGACACGCTACCTAAATTGCAAGCCACATATCAACTGCAGCAACGGACGTTATAGTATAATGTAGGTCCCAAACTTAAAGTTTCTGCAGATTCAGTCTTAACACGGCATCTTCACCAAGCACAAGTTTCAGCCCTCAAAGCTTCAAACAGACTCAGACACATCTCCAAGAACTGGAGCAACTGTGAAGTCTGACACCTCAATTATTCAGACACTGATCAACCCGACATCAGAGACTTCCATACTGAGACACTGGCACTGCTATCAAGCAGTACCAAGCAGCAGTGCTTAGGGTACACTATGTTACAGGCATATGGGGGCAGCTCCAGCATCACAGGACCCCTGAAACCTGTATGGGTTTCAGGGACAGGGATAGGTTGGTCGGTAGGTGACGAGGAGGTTGCACCCCAATGCAGAAACAGCCAAGAATGATTTGCCTACAGACAGCCAGCCAACGGGGTGAAGGCCGGCCGTCTGAGTAGCCATCCCCTCCTCGGTTCACGCCTTGAGGAGCTCGCAGCAGCCGTCGCTGGCTGCCCACTTGAAGGAGGGGATGGCGGCAGCCCCGCCGTGGTCGCCGTCCATGATGGCCGGCAGTGGGGTGAAGAAGGGCGGCGCCCGGACCATGCCGCCGCCGTACTGGCGGTGGTGGCTCGCGTGGTCCTCGTGGTGGTCGTAGATGCTCGACACCTCGGAGCCGGACAGGCTGGAGACACTGCTCCGGGAGTGGCAGCGCTGGTTGCTGACGTTGCCAAGCCCCGGCGGCGCCCGTGGTGGCTCGGAGCTAGGTGACGTGGCAAAGCGCGCAGGCGGCGCTGCTGCTGCCGTCCTGCCACTCCCGTTCGCGTTCGCTGCCCCTTCTTTCTTCGTGTTGAGGAAGCGCCCGCCGGAGCCTCTCGCCCGTCGCATGGCATGGAGGTGGCGCGACTCATGAAGATATGGCTGCAGCGTGACAGGCAGAGTGATCACTAATCAGTGTTGACAGTGAAATATGGGTGGATCGGAATTCGGAAATGTTGCTTTCAGCTGGTTGGTGGCAACTGGCAACTCCGCAACTGCCATGGATGTAGGTAAGGTTAACTGAGAGAAGAAGCTCCTCACCTTTCTGCCTTTCGCCAGCCTATTCTCCCTCTCAGCCTTGGCGCGAGCACGGCGGCGACGGAGGATGCCTTCGTACTGCTTCGGATTCACGTAGATCGGTGCATCAGCTGGCGCATTCAATGGCAAGAGAAGTCTCCCACTAGACTGCATTACGGGGAAAGAAAAAGGTCATTAGAGAATCATGTGCTATCAAAGGAACTCAACTGATCGCATATAAATCCAAGGAGCATGATTAACACATGATCCATCGTTGCATCAGGGGAAAAAAAGGCCATGGCAGATCTTTCAGTTTCGCAATCAGTTTCTCGCCTCCTAATCTTTTTACTCACTGGAACATGCTGTGTTCATCATTTTTACTGTCAACGACGTAAAATATACAAGTTCTGAGTTCCATGGGTTACTTAAAATATTTTTTTGCCAATTCAAGTTACCACTAAAAATGAGATCACACGACAAAAGAGTTTGAGCATAGGTGAACTTTGTGTTGACTTGTTTGGGCAGCGGAACTCATCATGTAAATTCAGTTGTGATACAAGCTACCCAGAACATGTGTTGTTTACTTAATTTCATAAACAAAACCTTACTGCGTGAGATTGCTAGAACTATGAAATTCATGAGAATATTTGAATATTTAATCATATAACGGTCCCTTTTCCTTGATAGTTCTTTGCACAATTAGATAGTCAGCGAAATTAAAGTTTTGAAATACTCATGTTTTCCAAAAACAAATAAACCATACCATCGATCTCATCCCATACGTGGTAAGCATGCCATAGCACTGGTCAGCAGAAGAATAATTGGAAGGGGCCTGAAAGAAATGCAGTCAGTTGGATTTATTTTATTTCCTTTTTGCAAAGAAGTTAGCCAACAAATTAACAAAAAAATTTCAAGAATGGATTTTGGGATTTATAATTGGTTAATTGCAAGATATAAAAGATAAAAGGATAAACTTACCATGGATTGACCAAGACCGATCTCGAAACGGCCATTGTATTCTGGGAATGGTGACTGCAGTGAGACAGTGGTAGAGTGCTCCGGGACTTTCTCTCCTTTACCATCTGACTCCGAATTCCCTGAATGTCATAGGATCAGGAAACTGTTACAAGTCTTGAATTTTTACTAGATAGTAAAACTTCTTCACAAGTGATTGCAAATCCACTCAACCACAAAAGAATTGAAATATTATCAATTCACATCATAGATAACATGAATGACATTGTGAAGGCTTCAAATAGTACTTCTTTCTGACAAGTTGGACAAATACCATTTTGTTTGACTCCTATTTTCAAGTCTGGTGGCCAGTCACTCAACCTTAAAAAGTTGGCATTCATGCAGTGTAATTTTCCCAACCACTAAAAACTGGACATATTTTCCTAACGACACAGATCAAGAAGTCACAACAGATTACAGATCTAGGCACTGTTCTATATTATTAGACAAGAATAGTATAAAATATTATGATACTGATGCATCCTAATCTCTAGTAGTGATACTTAAGAAAATTAGACAGCACGGTAGATATTATACAATGAACTCCTATGGTTGGAAAGATGTGTATTTTACTCATGGAATCCGACGAGGCTACTGAATTCCATCAGGAGCTACCCCGGAAGTCTATTGTATGTTAATACGCACAGAAAAAGCCATTCCATGGTTCAAAACTGGATAGTTGTTGGCTAACCATCAAACCTACATGCCATACTGCCACATCACAAATTCTCTCTTTTTATTTATGTAAATGTTTGTCTAGAATTTTTTTGTTTTCCATGTAATTAAATAAACCATCTTAATGATTGTTCTCTGCAGCACATGCCACAAACAGGAGGCAGCATCTGCCACAGAAGCTGATGATGATATATTGCAATTTGCAATGCCATATTCAGCAAAGAAAATCTTATCGCCGATGCAGAGTTTGAGTGATCTAATTGGTAACTCCTACAGTACTGTTTTGTTTCGTTCTGTACCGATCCACAGTTAAGAAATACTAGTATTTTTAAGAAATTCTCACAAATAAGCTTGCAGCCATGAATTTAATCAAATTGGTCGACAAGTGTTGCAATATTGAGGCTGTTAGTCAAATAAACTTCTGTTTTTATCAATAAAAATCAGCCAGGAAAAAAGTGTCGCAGTAGTGATAGAGACGCACCAGGGAGCATAATGGAGGCAACAATAATAGAACAGCCGGCAGCGGCATCAAAGTAGAGGAGCCACTCATAGAATGGTACTATGGACGCATGGGGCCAAAACAATGGACAATCTAACTAATTGCATCCTCTGGCATGACACGTGACATATATAGCATTGTCTTTTTTTATGCAAATACATATAGTTCATGTTGCATTGCGATAACCTAAGATTTTGCAAAAAATCCTTCCTTCCACACACACACACACACACACACACACACACACACACATATACACATACATATATAACGACTTTGAAAGGATCACAATAAAAGAAGTAGTTTCCCTTCTGCCCTTCTTAGCGAAGTAGGAGTAACAGGTAATCCTCCAACGTATTAGAGGAAAAGAAAAAGGCACCAATTTCTAAAGCGGTTTCTGAGAAAATGGATTCTTGAAGCTAGTCCAGGCCTACCATATTGCAACTTTTTTGGAGTAAGGCCAATCATCTTGCAATTAGACAATATGTGATGTAACCTTTAGATATTTGCTTACATGCACAGATCCAACAGGTGCAGGAACATGCCAAATTCCTGCATTTCATTTCATCCTTTTTTTCCCTTAAGCAAGAATCCCTCAACTAATAATCCATAAACTTGACCAACAAAAAAAAAGAGAACTCACCTTGGAACACAGAGAATTTCAGGACCTCAGGGCTCCCTCTCTTGGCGGCCGCCGGCGGTGCCGGATCCGGCGTGCCCTGAGCCCCCGGCACAACCTGGAACTGGCCTTCCCGGCGCGTCTCCTCCGGCGACAGAGGCGCCGGCTCGCCGTACAGCAGCTGGGGCCCCGCCCACCACGGCAGGGCCGCACCGTGGGAGGCCTGGCCCCCGGCGGCCACCTGCCCAAACCCCTCGTGGCCCTTGAAGCTCATCATCGCCGCCTTGCCTCGCCAATGGAACCTGAAGCCTCACCCAAGTCTGAGGCAGCAACCCCGGCTCCAAAGCTGTTGAAGGATTCTTGGCCTGGTGGGATACTAAAGGATCCAACAAACAGCCTGTGGGCGAATAATTAAACAGCAGATTAGAGAGCTTGATGTGGAAATGCTATTATTAAAATGATTGCTAGGTGAGGTGGGAACAAGCAAGAAAATGTAGGGTGGAAATAAAACAAAGTTGGAGAATCCGCAAGAACGGAATCTCAAAGGGAAACTCGCGCACAAGAAAACAAGAACATCAATCGGATGAAAAATAGTAATAAACTCTGAAAGGCAGGTGTAAGCAACAGAAACATGCACCATGAAACCAAGAAAAAATGCAAAAAAAAATGATTCGATAGGAGCAGCAAGTACCGAGGGAAATTAGTTTTCAACGAGGACTGGCTCTGGGGACTGGGGAGGGCGGAGAAGCACACACCAAGATCAGCATGGGAAGGAGAGAGCGAGATCGAGTGGCGCCTAGATGCTGAAAAGATTTGCAAGGGGAGGAGCACGCCCGGGAAGGCAGCGGCGGTACCTGAATACCTGATGAGGTTTGTATGCGTCCAAGGATTCAGGGCAGACCGAGGCAGGTGAAGAGGCTTAGCGAGGGAGGGAGCAAGGAAGCCCACTCACATCTCAGCGCCAGGAGGCCGCCTAATAATGGACGCTAGAGGACAACAGTAGCACACCGCGAGGATAAAGATTGAGAGAGAGAGAGAGAGAAGGCGTATATAAATGCAAAATGGTAGTGTGGGCACAGAGCTGAAGGTTCAAGCTTGGAAAAGTCTCCCTTCTCTCTCCTCCCAATTTGAGGAAAAAAGAAAGATGGACGTTGTCACTAGCTGCGCTTGGGTGCAAGGCACTGCAGCCTCTCTTTCTGTTTTCTGAAGTCGCCATGGCGATTCCTTGCTTGTTTAAGGGCGGCAGCAAGTGGTAGTACATTTGGTTCCCTGCGCACTGTAGCCGCTGTACCGCGCGGCCACCAACCTAACCTGGGTAAGATTCCCAGGAACACGGCGAGCCCGGACGCAGTTCCCTTGCCAAATCGGTCGAGCGGCCGGCTACCGCCTATAGGCTTTGCCAACTGTTGCTTCCCAACGCTCCCCCTCGCAAAAAGGGCAAGGGGGGAGAAGGACTAGACGCTGCACGGCCACCGTCCCTTTGCTGTTGCGGCGTACTACCACTGTATTTTTGGGGCGCGGTTGGTTGGTTCTGCATCTACCCAAGTTCCAAGTACCAAATAGAGCTTTCTTTCATCTGCGCTACTATACCTTGTATGCATTGTTATTGTTTTTTTTTTTTACCATGACACTCCTTTATGGTGCACTTGAGAAGGGATACATATCGAGTGCAATGCGAACGAGCGAGCAGCTCGGTGGTAACGCTGGCAGTGGCCAGGCAACCCACCCGCGTTCGATCCCTGATCGGGACGAGCGGTGCGGGTGTCGCACAGGGACCGGGCAAAAGCTCGGGGCGCATCCGAGACTTCTCAGCAGCTCATCTACGTTTGAGCGCGCGGTCTGCGTAGGCCAGTGCTCCTAGCTACTTTAAAAAAATACGGAGTGCAAGTTTCTAGTTACTGGTGTTCATTTAAGATAGAGAGTGAACAGCAAATAAAAATGAGTAAACGTTTGAGCAAATATTCTTTTAGTCTCCGCGTGTCATAGAGTATTGATGCGCGGCAAAGGTTATCACCCTCGTAACCCTCGTCAAGCTCTTGATGGAGGTGGAGAGACCGTGTTAATTGAACTTCATATGTTTGGCTGGTTTTATTCCGCGCTTGTAATTGTAGTCGTTATATCTTGTCTCAATGTATAACACATGCAAAGTTATACCAAAGTCCCCATTTTGCCTCTTTTTATCTCCTATAAACACTTGCACTGGCATCTTATTTCTAAGGGCCTGTTTGTTTCATTGGAATTGGCTGGAATTGGAATTAATTTCCAAAGCCATCTTGTTTGGCTGCTCCCGGAATTGGAAAGAGGGATTCCTCAGGATTCCAATCTATCTAAATCTTTCCCCCCGCACATTCCGACCCAAAAAAGAGGAAATCGTTTCCTCGGTCTCCTTCCCCGACCTCTTTCCCCCCGCGCACGCCGCCCCGACTCCTTCCCCTTGCGCCGCCGCCCACTTCCTCCGCCGCCCCCTCCTCCACTTCTCCGCCGCCCCCTCCTCCACTTCCTCCGCCGGCCCCCTCCTCCGCTGCCCCCTCCTCCGTCGACCCCCTCCAGAGCCGGCACAGAGTGCGCCGCCCGTGCACAGAGTGCGCCGCCCGTGCCGCTCCTCCGCGCGAGCAGCTTCTCGCCGGCGACCACACGCCACGCGGTGAGCCGGTGCTCCTTCCCCCTCTCCCTCCCTCTCTTCCTCGTCGACATACACAGCAATTTCTCTCCTAACCCTAACCCTTGACTCGATTTGTTCTTTTTTTAGAGGCTGTAGACAGATCTGAGGGAAGGGAAGCACAAGGACGGGAGGAGGAGGAGCTCGGCAGCTATCCATTTTACTCACTGGAAGATCGACGTGCACCACCAATACTCCTGCCTTGGTGAGTCCTGCAGATCTAAGTTTTAAGCTTGCTAGTTTTAAGCATGAAACTGCTAATTAGTTGTTTATCAAAAGTTTTAAGCTTGCTAGTTTCTACTTTCAGTAGAATGGAGATATGTACTAGATTTGTGTAAACCATAGCTCTGTACATGTGTTTCTACTGTTTTATAATTCCTGTTTTGATGATAACAAGTCTCATTCAGCATGGTGATTTATGTTCACTAATGTATGTGCTGCAGTAGATCTGTATAACCATGCTTTCTGGGCTTCTGGCAGAATTAGTGCAAAAGAGGCCATCACAGTAGTATAATTAGTCAAGCTTTTTCTTAGAGCATGCAGGAAGGTCTTCCTATTATTAATTAACTCAAACTTTTAGATAATATAAACAAGTTTGGATGAGAAATGCAAAATTATCAATTTTATAATTTGCCTTGGATGTGCTGTTTGCCTTGGATGTGCTGTTTGCCTAGGTTCAATTACTGAAACTAGTGTCAAAATCAATAGGTAGTGCAGTGCAAATTACTAGAGCGATGCAACTCTCTGGTTGATATTGGCTTTTTTACCCATCTTCCTGTTATATATTTGTTTACATTGGTTCCAGATGGACAACTAGCAAATATCAAATTCCCTTTTCTTCCTGTTATATACACTGGGATTCATGCTGGGCTATTTGAAATACTGAATATTGTAGGAATACTAAGAGCTGAGCTATTTGAAATATTAAAGCATGGTACGGAGTGACCTGGATGAGTTTGTCTTATGTGCATTTTTCTTTCCCAGTTCCAATCACTCTGTGCCTCCATGTTAGTTTTCTTCAGTGACATGGGAAGCTTAATGCGGTGTCTAACCTTGTAATTGATACATGTCAGTGTCAGGTAAAGCCATGCTGTTATTGGTAGAGATTTAAAATGAGTTTGTTAACGCTAGCCGTCAATATCTTGGAGGAAAAGGCATCAACTCTTACCTGCTCATAAGAAAGCGTAGCATTTGAAAAGGAAACTAATCTGTAAATAGTTTGAAGCTGCAGGATGTTCGATCTCTGACAAGGACATAGGACAACTGACTAAGGAAAAACACTAGTAGTGCTTCAGAAAAGCTTATGATTGATGCATGATTAGTGTAATTAAATATTATTAGTGACAGCAGTGTATGTTTTAGCTGTTTGGATCCTTCCTATCAGCACTACTTGCTTTCTGTCGCTCTTTGGATACAGCAGGTTTCAGTCAACTCCCGGTAACTGCCTGGGAAGACAAGTTTCTTTCTCAGAGTGTAGCATATAGACGTTTTCTTCTATTATGGATCACTTCGTACCAGATTATTTAATGTTACTTAAGGCCAATTATTTCACTGTCTCAGATTCTTTTCTCTTTTGTTAGCTATTGGTTAAGGCGTTGCTGGGCGGCTTCAAGAAGGGTGCAAGGAACTGATATGCTGAGGCACTGATACATTGTAAGTTCAAAGATTAGCGAGTGGATACATTGTCAGATATGATAGTCTGGTACATTTTGATTCTGATGTTTGATATGGTTGAAAAATCTGATGTTTGATATTTTCAACTGTAATGAGTTAAAAATCAGCAAGTGCAATTTTTTATATGTCCCTCTGAAATTTTACTTGGGGTGATTGTTGATCGAATTGAATGAGGGTTGTTCAACTTGTGTGTTGATTGAATTTTACTTGTCACCGATCGCTTTCATGACCAGCTAGCTTTGTTTGCAGCATCCGTATGGTGATTCTGTTAGACGATGATGTGTTACATGGTCGATAATTTCACGCAAATATTTATTACTATGCAAGTCTGATGTTCGGTTACCAGTATGGTGATTCTGTTAGACGTATGATGTGTTATGTTGGGCATGTTGGGTTGTAATCATGAAGGACGGTTAAATCAATGCATGCTAGAATCCAGTTACCATTCTAGGACGGTTAAATGACCACTGAATGTTATGTTGGATTCTGTTACACTGAACTAGGACGGTTAAATGACCACTGAATGTTATGTTGGATTCTGTTACACTGAACGGTTACACGCATCGCCTTCCCGAGCAAAGGTACCAATAAGACATTTCGTATCAACTCCTTAATATCCACTCGCAGGACGGTTTGTAGACAGCTAGCTGTCTAGCTAGATAGCGATCGAGCTACTATAGTGGCTAAGCATCTATCAGGACAGAAACAAGCAACCTCTAGTGTCCATCGTCTATAGAAAATTATGTATGTACCTTGTTGAGTGCATTCTGTTTTTTGGACTGGTAGGCGTTAAAATCTCGATCCTCATCTATCTCAGTTTGGTAGGCATTCTGATTATTTTTTGTCTTCTGATTATCCAAAATAGTGTAGCATTTTGATGATAAATTAAAATATTCCTTTTTGCATATGTGCTTTAGATGCCTGACAACAACATAGACTTGGTTAATACAAGCATGGAGCAAATGAGAGAGATGAGTAGGAAAAAGAGAAAAAGGGTGGCTGCTTTATTTGTTTCTGCTGTCATGAGCATGATTGTGCACTGGTATCAGCGTAAGAGACCTAGACATATTGTTGATCCAAATGAAGTGGTTGAGAGAGATGTAGCTACACGCAAACAAATGCTAAGAAATCTGTACCAAGGATCAAATGTCTATTGCTATGATAGTTTGCGCCTAACTAAGAGATCATTTTATGACCTATGTGCCATCTTACGTGAGAGATGTGGTATGTGTGATAACAAGAATGTGTCGGTAGAAGAAAAGGTAGCAATCTTTTTGCTTGTAGTGGGTCATGGCACTAAGATGAGGATGATTCGTAGCTCATATGGATGGTCACTTGAGCCAATCTGCCGTCACTTCAATGAGGTGCTTAGAGGTATTCTATCATTATGCCATGAATTTATCAAGCTTCCTGATCCATCAGTTGTAGAACCTGAGGATTCCAAGTGGAAGTGGTTTGAAGATTGCCTTGGAGCATTAGATGGTACACACATTGACGTTTTTGTGCCTTTGGCTGACCAAGGGAGGTATAGGAATAGGAAGCAACAGATTACCACCAATGTTTTGGGGGTTTGTGATCGTCACATGAAATTTGTTTATGTCTTAGCGGGATGGGAAGGATCAGCTTCAGATTCACGTGTGCTACGTGATGCAATGTCTCGGGACGATGCATTTGTTATTCCAAGTGGGAAATACTATCTAGTAGATGCGGGATACACCAATGGACCGGGCTTTCTTGCTCCATATCGATCCACTCGCTACCACTTGAATGAGTGGGCTGCTCAAGGGCATAACCCATCCACTGCCAAAGAACTATTCAATTTGCGCCATTCAACTGCTAGAAATGTGATAGAGAGAACATTTGGGCTATTAAAGATGAGGTGGGCTATACTAAGAAGCAACTCATATTTTGACTTACAAAATCAGGTATTCCGTAGTAACCTAGCTTGAAATTCACCTCTGAATGACCTTAGCTAGCATGTAACTCATTTCTACTAAATTCTTGCAGATTAGGATCATTAATGCTTGCTGCATATTGCACAATTTTGTAATTGATAGACAGAGAGATATGGATGATTTACTTATACACCAAGTTGATCAAGTAATATCTTTTGAACCTCATGAAGTTCAAAGTGAAGTGGGTATGATTACCAATGTTCAATCAACAAATGAATGGAGCAATTTTAGGGATACCAAAGCTAACCAAATGTTTGCTGATTACCAAGCAAGACGTGGTCAATGTATGATAAATTCTATCATCAATGCATGCTTAAACTTATGATATTTGGTTTTGCTTCCTGATATTTTACTAATAACCTTTTGTGAACATTTTTCCTGTAGGATATGGAGAAGGGCAAGAAGTCAGGCTCGGGCAGGGGTTACATTTCTTGGAATGATGACATGGACAAGGCTCTTCTTGACACATTTGTGGAGTACTATAACAAGGGTGACAGATGCCAGAATGGGTGGAAGTCTCATGTCTATACAGCTGCTATCAAGAATGTCCGAGAAAAGTGTAATGTGGATATCTCAAAAGACAATATCATGGCGAGGAACAAGACCTTTGACAAACACTACACTATCATCAATGGTATGCTGGAATCAAGTGGATTTGGTTGGGATTGGAACAAAAACAAAATATCTGTTGATAGTGATGCTGTATGGGAAGAATATGTGGCGGTAAGTTTCAATCGTATTTATTATTGTTATATGTAGTTGTAAGTTGTGTTCTCTCGTACCACTATTTAATGTCATGGAGTTTACTGTTTATTGTTATATAACATTGTTATACGTAGTACTGTTCTTATGAATGTTAACAGTTGAAAAAGAATGGTCATGTCACGTCTTTTTGGTTTATCTGCCTCTGTTTTATGTTAAGGTTCTGGAGACAGCTAGATAGCTTACGGGTTTTATATCCTATCAGGATATTGACCTGACACTCGTGGCATGTCACATTGGTGTGGAACTGTGGATAACTGAACATTTCCTTTGATCAAAACCATCAGCGTCCACACTCTGCTAGACTGGAAGTTTTCTTCTGTTGATAGTGTGTAAACTGTTCAACTCCAACAATTGTTATGTAAGAACTAGAGGTCCAAATAACAGAT
This sequence comes from Setaria italica, assembly GCF_000263155.2. NCBI lineage: Eukaryota > Viridiplantae > Streptophyta > Magnoliopsida > Poales > Poaceae > Setaria > Setaria italica. Next base: position 10,210,990 of record NC_028458.1, on the reverse strand, counting down.
TATATCTTATCTTTCCAACAATCATAATTCAGCTGGGCCCTGAGATACAAGTCTATCTTGATTTTGATCAGCTTCTGAAAAATCAACGTGAAAGTGAAAAGAACAATAAAACTACTAGAATTCTTTACCTAATTAATGCAGTGGTCATTGCTTGCTTATTCTCTGGCCATCGACGCAAGAATATATGGACATTTCAGCCATAGTCATAAGTTGGCCAAAACTGTTTTTACTTTTGACGCTCATCTTGGAAGTGATATTATCCCTCAACAAGCATCTGGCATCCTCTCAGTTTTTATTTTCAACTGTTAAGAGGTAGCTGTGTGGTGTTTGCTTTATTTATGAATGGATACCCCATTACAGGTAGCTTTGCAATGCACCTACATGTTGTTACCGGTATTTGTTCAGGCATATGGCTAGAAATGTTCAGGCATATGGTGCTTGGTTAGAAGTTGTGATCTTGAGCATGTTGTTTCTGCCAGGAACAACTCATCAGTAATGCTATAATTTTGTTAGTATTGCTATTTGCATTCAGCATAATTCTTTATTTGCTTCACTAGTAATGCCGGCCTCCTAATACAAGTTGTTTCTGTTACCTGATAGTATCATTACTGCTGGTCCTTCAATTTTTGTGATATACTTGTTTTCTAACCAGTACAACATTTATTTTTTGTAGAAAAACAAAGAAGCTTCTGGTTATAGGCACAAGACTGTCTTGTACTGGGACTCAATCAGCTTGGTGTTTGGCAAAGACCATGCTACCGGTGAAGCGGCAAGGACTGCAGCTGAGAGCTCAAAAGACATGAGTAAGGAAGATCTTAGTAACAAAGAGCCCACATCATCGGCAACTTCAGGAAGTTTAAAGAGGCAACGGTCAAGCGACTCTTTTACCTCTATGATGGCTGAAAAACTAGACAAGTTTGCTGAAGCACTAAAGGAGGAAGCCCCTAAAGGACCAACATCAAAAGAAATTCTAGACACACTGAATGAAGTACAAGGATTGGATGAAGACACTTTGTTGGACCTATTTGATATCCTGACCGGTGACGCACGCAAGTACGAGTCTCTGTTGGCGCTTCCAGAGAGGATGAGGAAGAGGTGGCTTCTAAAACAGCTCAACAAGTGAAGAAACTAGTTCATCTATATCAAGTGATGGATAATATCTATTGAACTTGTAATAATATGTAGCTCATCTGAAAGTATTATCTTGTATTTTATCTATATTTTCCTAGCTGGAGGTATGTAACTCGTGTATGATGTGGTTTTCTTCGAAAACAGTGCTAAGTATTAGTTTCTAATTCCTAGCTCGAGAAGTAGTTTCTAACTCGTGTATTAGTTTCGAAAACAGTGCTAAGTATTTTCCTATATTTTCCAAAGAAGTAGTTTCCTCTCTAATCAACCAAACAATATTTGGAATCTAATTCTAGGAATTAGTTTCTTTGTACATCCAAACAAGAAAATTGAAATGAATCTAATTCTATGGAATTTAATTCCTATTGAATCTAATTGCTAGAATGAGATTCTTAGAATGAGATTCAATTCCATCCTAACAAACGGGGCCTAAGAGAAATAGGAGTGCATCTTATACCAAAGTCCCCCATCTTGCCTTCAAGGTGAAAGCGCGAAAATGGTTACAATGTGAAATGAAAGGCTACTACCCAAGCACATAGACTGCAGTTTGTGTTTCTTCCTGAATGAGAATTGGGAGTTATACGATATCTTTACTGAGAAATAATTCTAGCTAGGCCGATTCTGGGTGAAGAGACTCTTTTGAATTAAACTAAGGGATTGAGAGCTGAAGAAACTAGTTTCTTTTTATTCACTTTAAGATAGATAATCTCAAATGGGCAAGAAGCCATATTTGGGAAATTTTTTGCTCTCAAACAATATTTCAGTGTGATAAAAAAGGTCAGCTTAAAAATCATCGCTCACATCAAAGCTGCACCATTTCAGTGGACAAGAACATTAAAATTTTGTAGCTCAGCTTATAAGATCCCTGGAACCTGCTCACTCGGGTTCAAATTCTCAACTCAGCACGGGTGCTGATATTTTTCTTGATATTTTTCAGAATTTAACCAGCGCTATTCTTTCAATGAGGCGACATGCCTGTCGATACGAGGTGCCAGTGGTGATTCCGTCAATCTCAAGGATTTGCCGGCTCAGTCTTTTGGATGTGCTCATAAGGTAAGGTTGCGTGCATATATTCGTAGTGGTGAGTGTTCGTGCGTCTATGTAACCGTCTGCGTCCATAATGTGTGATTAAAAAAACTCGCACAGTCATAAAACCATTAGTAACGATAAGTACTTAGAAATTTATGCACCTTTAGTGAAAATAGAAGTGCCCCACATCTGATACTTGTGCGCTGAGCACTTGCCGCCAGTACAGAAAGCTCAAAATAAAGCCGCCACGCAACACGGGTCATAAATCTTGCCAGGCCCTATCCACAAAAATAAACTAAAACAAAAAAAGTTACAAAGTGGTATAATAGCATTTGCATTAGTGGAGAAGCAGCCATACTCTTTTTAACTGTATCTAGATGCAGTGTCAGCAACCTTTCAGCATGTTCCTGTTCCTGTGAGTCTTGAGGGCACAAGTACACTATATGACCAGCATATTTGATGGAACACCTTTAGTGGAGGTCATTTCCTGTATAGCAAGTTGCAGCTGTCTTTTCGTTTCTATAGACCTTGTTAGGTAGCAGTAGGTTAAGATCTAATGAAAGCGCTCACGTCATTGGAGCCAAATTCCTTTTGTATATAGATGCAGCTGAAGAAGACGGTTGAGCCGTTGAGGTGCATGTGTACTTTTAGGCCATCTATATATAACCCGGTATAGCCGTATAGGTATGCTTATTATAGTTTAATTAACTCTAAGTACGTGCCACTGAATTTTATTTTGTTCTTTGTTCTTGTTATTCTGTCCAAATATTATAGGTTTGGAGTGATGCTTGTTTAAGACTTTCCATGGATAGAATTGGTTATATAGATAATTTGTGGTAGGGAAAAGGTTGCAAGTTGCATTCCCTAGCGAAAAAAAAGGTTTGCATTGTAATTAATCGACAACTTGGGCATTGTTAAGAGTAGTTTCCTAACACTGAGAATCATGGTAAACAAAGCGCAATCTGTTGGGCTTTAGTTTGTTGAGATTCTTGTAGAGTTTGTAGTAGGCCCTTCAATTGGGACTTGAAGAATTTATAAATTTGGGATATATCTTTCATATTGTGCTCCAACTTTACACATGTTATCCACATATATACGTAAATGAAAGAACATATATGATTTAGTTAGTAAATGGAATTCTTCCTTTTCTCTATCTACATATTTAATTTAGAAAAAAAATTCAAATAGCGTAAGCTGCTTATAGCTAGCAGAAAAAGGTTGGTTATGCTCTTAGCAAGTGCCTCGCAATGAAAAGAAGAATCCAAGTGGGAATGCTAGTCAAATTCCATTTGTGCATCTACTATATAAAAGTAGCCAAAGAATCACTCTTGGAAAAAAAGGTAAAAATACATAATATCAGTTGCCATTAACTTTTCTTGGAGCATCTACAGCAGTCTCCCTTTCACTAATCCAACTACTATATTGGAAGAGTTGATAAGAAAATAGTGCTTCAGCATCCTAATAATTCACCATGACTCTCCCTAAATAAAGGAGGAGTTGAGACTCTCCCAATACGACAGTTGGATTAGGTTGAGATTATTGGGAGACTACAAAAGCAACTCTCATAATAACGATGAAAGAATATTAAGATATCTCTAATTAGTTATTAGTAAATATTTATTGGACGCGAAAGAATAAAAGCGTAACTTCAATAGGAAGGCGCGTATAAATATGTGGAAAAAATAAGTAAATACTATACGTTGGGACTCCAGCTCAGCTGTGGGCCTGATGCTGCACTGAAGATCCTTTCCAATGCTGCGCTACACTGAAAATCTTTTTACAGTACGTGGTGCTGCCCTGATGAGTGGCCACCACTCTTTCCCTCCTCCCTGCCTTTTCCATGCTCACGTCATCATCTTATCCTCTCCCTGTTTCTTAAACTAAACACCCTCGCGTTCTCCTTATGAAACTTCCTCTGTTAATGCTGCTGCCACTAAAATAAAAATGCTTGCTTTGCCCTTGTGCGAACTCAGATTCAGATTCTAGCTTCCATGGAGCTTGAATTATCGGTCCACACACACTTTTCACTTATATACAATTATGCGTCCAGCCAACTTTTAACCTCTGATTACTTCTGCACATCAATTGTCAGTGGTAGTAATGTATTTGCCATCAGAGCATCATTTTATTACTGCCTTTTATCACTTTTCTTTCTTTTTTTTTAAAAAAAGTTGATAAATCTGTGCATGTAGTCGGATGTGTGTCTGGCAAATAGGACCGGAGGATGTGGCACTGCTGTTTGCAGTGGCCATTAGCTTTGAGTGCTCCCTTCAAGCAAAAGTGTGAGTGCCTTTTTAGTGTGGCTTCTGTCCCCCTCGCCCTGTCCTCTCATAGTGCAAATTTTGCATCTTTTGGATGACACAAAGTTCGCTTCCCTTTGGCTTCAGGTTCAAGAGCTTTGATGAGCTGTACATGTGCACAGTGCCTCTTTTCTTTTTGATTTCATGCCATTCTGCGCAGGTGGTTTTTCTTTAGTGTGGTGTCATGCAATGGCCCATCAACAGTTGGCAAGGAAGCCAGGAAACCAGGATGCAAATGCAGGACCCTCCAAGGTTTCCTTTCACCAGTGTTGTGTGTGACCGCGTGTGCCAAAGGTGCTTGTCCTTTGTGAATTGTGGTGATGCTTGAACTTTGGTGTGGTCCTCATCCAGCATTTTTTTGTGTGTCTTCATCCGGCCATTGGATGGTGTTCCAGCAGTCCAGCTCATGCAGGCCAAGCCTCCCTGAACGGTAAAACATGTGGTGAAACAAAACAACAAGTGCTAACTACTACTGTCAGGGTTTGGGAATGCTAAACTGCTCCGAAAAAAAAAACCCCGGACAGATCCGTGTTCTAAGAATTCACAAATGGCCATCCTAGCCTGATGGTAGTTTTGAGCTTATGATAGCGTGCAAATGGGACAACAGGGCGTTGTATATTTCGGCAAGAATATTCAGTTTCACCAGCTCAGATTCTCCATCCTTTTCCTTCTCTGTCAGTGTCATCCCATCGCCATTGTTTGTTGCTTCCACGATCTGTCGCCAAAGGGGAGACAGCTCGTTTTCGCTCCCTTCGGAAATTGTTAATCCGTATGACCGTATCTCATGTCCCCAATTTTCATGCCTTTGCATACGACAAAAGTCGGAATTTTGCAAGAAACAGTGTAGTTCCTACCAAAAAAAAGTTTTGGTTACAAACGGTGCAGCGTAATTGTGTTACAAAAAAGTTTCAGACCGATTCTCAGAAGCGAGAGTTACATCCAGGTTAGTTGAGATTTGGACCGAAGTGCTTCGCGAACTTATAAACAAACCCAACAATAATGACGTTAGTGTCACTAACAGTCCACGAAGCACAAAACCAAAACGGCTGGGTTAAAGAAAAAAAAAGGACAGGCTGCAAACCCAAGACCCTGAATTCTGAACCAGCCCAACTGACGGACGATCGTATGGCATTTTCAGAAACCTTGAGCGTCGATGATGGGTATTGGGTACAGGTTGTCGACATCACAAGGACCAAGCAACTGTGCACAGCTATGCACACTGGACGATATGAATCTTCCTTTGGTTGCAAACATCGTCAGCAGAAGCTAGCTCATCACATAATGAAAGTTAAAGCGCAAAAGGCGATAAAAGGATACTCCCAGAAAATGACACCAATGATACATAAGGTAGAGCTTTCAGACAAGGCTAAAGTAAGTTTGGGTACAAGCAACCTGGACGGGCAAACCTAAAGGACGCTAAGCACAACATGGGGATTCAAGCAGATCAACAGAATGAGGCAGGAACAGGAGAGAATAAACATAGGCCGCGCCAAACAGCCTAGAAGAACTTGTTGAACTGGCCACTCAGGGTGTCCTTGAGGTTGGAGTAGAGCCCGTACAGGGAGTATTGCCGCAGGTTGGACACCTCGTACCATGAGTTCAGAACCGACTCGTGCCTGTCGGTGCCTGAGAAAGCCAGCTGGATGCCGATGCTGCAGTCAACAGGCCCTTGGGTCTTGCAGCTTTGTGTTCTGATAGCGCAAGTTTGTTTCCCGAGGCAAACAAAGTTTGACTTGCCTGTACAAGCACCACAGCCATCCTTCTTCCAGTGCAAGTTTTGAAGTCTGCCTTTTTTGAACTCAAGTACCTAGAGAAGAGTCATCAGGATTTCTCGATCCCAAGTTCACACATGCTAGACATAATCGTAAATTTGTAGCTCCATACCAGGGTGAAGCTGGACACTGTAAACGAGGTGTTGGAGACAAATATTGGAGCAGATCTGGCTGCATACTTCCTACCAGCAAATGCTACCATGAATCCTCCAGCCGAAGCCTACAAAATATGCACAAGGCTTTTGGTCATATACTGATAATGCCAACACTGATACATGCATTTAAGTATTTAACCATGAATTCAAACATCAAAACGAAGGTCACTTAGAGTTCACAAGTGACAGCTATAGTGACATAACAATGTAAACGTAACGAGTAATAACACAATAGAACTTCAGGTAGGCCATGCTAACAATCACAGATGTGAAGTTCCTCATTTTCATTTCATTTTTGAGACAGTAGAGAATAAAACAAGCAACATTCTGAAGTATAGCATTAAGCAAAGCATTTGAAGATCAGATATAACTAAGGGGCAATCCTGAAAAAATCTTGGTGGTTAGTGCCGCGGGTACACAAGTATAATATAGTCCTAAGTTATATCCAAAAATATAATTTTAGTGGAGGTCAGGTTAGCAAACAAATCCCTGTTACAAACACAAGATGACTATGCCCTGAAACAAACAAGGTACCAGGATCTTGACAAAGTTAGTGGACTGACTTTTTACACAAAAGCTTTGAGCTGGCATAAAGGTACTTTTGATTATATATGATCTCACAATTACATGGACTATTTAAAATACAACTATGAACCCGAGCAGATCAGAAGCATTAATAACCAGGATTTCTTAACAAGGGCCAGAGTGGGCTTGAACTGTAATCTTGGACTCCTAATTTGGCATTGCATGGTTTCATGGTTCCTATTGGTTAAAAAGGTAGCAAGTAGATAGAAAATGGTGTGTAAATGTAGCGCAATAGAACTCTCAGAACTTGAATTTATTCTTGACAGATTATAGCAAAAAAAGCCAATTTAACGAAGGATGTACGCATGATGATACTGAAAGAGCAAGAAAATATCCACATATACCACCTCCTCAAAACAAGGCTCACTAGGACAATTTCTTGCAAAATTTGTTAATTCAAGGTTATAGAAATGTCTGATCGCCAATAGAAGCCCGTAATCTGAGGCTGAGAAATACTAACCTTGAAGCAAAAGTTCCCATCCCCCCTGTGTATTTAGTTATTACTTAATCAGCAAAGTAACATAAGCTTAGTCTAACAAATGTGGAGCTGTGAAGTAGGATCTTGCAATGAATCAAATAAACTGAGCAGCAACACTATTGCTCCAAGCACAAGAAGATCAAGGAATGAATAATGATAAAGAAGCACCAGGATCATGCTAATCCACTCTATCTCCAGCTTCGGACAACCAAGAATACCAAGAAATGCTAAGCCACGTTATCAGCACCGAGCCAACCAACATCCACGTACTCTTACATTTCCACATGCACTAGTGCGAGCTCCTTCTGGATCCACCCAACTTACTTACGCCATTAAAAACAACAGCAACAACTTTGTCCGGTAGGGGGGGCGGGGTGCAGTGTGCCCTCTTGTTATTCTGGCCGTTCCGCGCAGAATGAAAAAGTATGGTTCTTTGTGATAAACACAAGGTGAGTCCTAAACACAAAGAAAGTACCAAGATCTTGACAAACTTAGTGGACCAACTTTTTGCACAAAAGCTTTGAGCTGGCACAAAGGCACTTTTGAATTTATCTGAGCTCCGAATTGCATAGACAATTTGAGAGAGAACTATAGACCCAAGAAGATTAGACACATTATTATCAGCATAAATTTCTTATTTCAAAATGTAGTCCTTTTGCACGCTCACAATTTGGACGTATCCTTGGCAAACTATACAGAACAGAGAATTATTTTATAGGATCAACTTCTTGAATGATTTATGCATGCTGAATGTGAACCAGGGCATTACAAATATGGCATCCATGATGGTCCGCCTCCTCGTAAAAAATCTCAGTAGGGCAATGTTATGGGCCTAATTAGGCCCGACCGGCCGACACCCAAGGAGAGGTGGTGGCCATCCCCTAGGGCTGCTACACTCTGCCTCCATCATGCTGCCAGCCTTCCTCGGCACCTTGCTCCTAAGTCAAGTTGCCTTTAATTTGGAAGTTCATCTTTTGAAAGTTAGGAAAGGTTGGATTGCATCTATAAGTCATCTCCATATAAAGAGAGCGGATGTATCATGGTTGATTAAGTAGAAGCAAAGGGCCAAGCTATCTGTCCCTTGCCTCCCCCTGCGCCATGCACCTGACAGAAGGCGTAACCCTAGTCGCCCGCCTAGCAGACTCCGCCCCCCCCCCCCCCCCTCCCATCCCCTCTATTGGACCTAGGCCCATAACAGACAAGCTCTTGCAGAATCTGAAGTAATAGAGGTGTCTGACGTCTACTTAAAAAATATGACGGGAAGGGCTGACCGCCTCCTGCTTGGCTGCTTTGATATTAAGAGGATGCGAGTCTCGCTACCTGGTTGGCAAACTGAGAGCACACTCCAGTCTGATGTCTACTTGAATCCATTCCACCGTACTTGAATCTCAGCATTTTAGCCTCCAGTTCAGCCAGTCCTGTGTGAATCAAGCCGTCTTGCTCATCAACAAGGTCCTCCACCACTCCCAAAATTGGAGCGTCACTGGCTCGCTGCCTCATGTCTCCGGCAACTGGGGCCACATCATTCTCCCTGCGCTGCAAACCTGCAGCCAAGCCACCCCCGTTCGCTGTAGGCCTCGCTGCTATCCGCGGCATCCGCTGGCCATGCCTGGCCTACCTTCTGATCTCTGATCTGATCTCTCCCTTTGTGGTTTAGTTTGCATCTCTCTTGTTCTGTATCTCTCTCAATGACAGAAGGGCCCACTGGTAGAAGGCAAGGCAGCCAAACAGAACTGGGCGAGGCTAGCACAGCAAGAGTTCCAAAGATGCCCATTGTTTTGCACCTGATAGAAAAAGATATCCAACAGATGGGGCTTGATTTCAAGTCAATATCTCATGTTTCTCAGTTATTTCAGGAGTTTTCCTCTTTTAGGTAGCCATCTGTTGTTTCCAGTTTGGTTGCTTGTTTTGGACCTCGTCATATAAGACTATTTCTTATCTTCTTAGTGAGCACTGAATGGCAGTGCACCTACCATTTTGTGCTAAAAAAAACTCTTAGACAAACTCAAGTTACAATTTCCTGATGATATTTAGCATATTGAAATGGTGCGCCCCATGGGGCAGTTCTAGGATCAGGACCTCACGAGAGGATACTCACAAGTTACATCACAGTGCACACTCACGCAGCAACACAAAATTAGTCCGGTCGTTTCCAATTTCTAATATTACTGGAGCCATGGATCAAGATCTTGCATTGAATCAAATTGGCTGAGCAGAAACTCAGCTACTCCTAGCTACAAGCAGATGACGAAGTGCTACAGAAATTATGATCGATCATGGTAACCCAACCTAACTCCAGTTGAGAACAACTATGAAATGCTAATCCACCCTACCTCCAGCGTGGCAACCGATCTCCACCTACGCCGACATTTCCACGAGCATGTACAATGCAAGCTCCTCCGGAATCCGGATCCAACCCAACTTATTTACTCCAAACAGAGAAATCAGAGACCCAAACAAAACGAGAGAGACAAGATCGCTTACCGGGTTGAATCCAGTGGTGGTGTTGATGGTGAGGAGGGAGATCTCGTCGACCTTGGGGCGGAACACGGCGAGCTGCGCGGAGGAGGCGAGGTTGAGACGGCGGTCGCAGGGGGAGAGCTGCGTGTTGCCGGAGAAGAAGGCGTTGTAGCCCGCGAAGACGACGCCAAAGGAGAAGCCGTCCCCGCGCTGGATCCACGCGTCGCTGCACGGCTCGTAGACGCCGTTCGTGTCCCCCGCCGCCAGCTGCGCGAGGCACGCGATGGACAGCGTTAGGGCGAGAAGCGCTCGGGACGACGAAGGAGCCGAGGCGGAGGCGGCGGCCATGGCGGCGACGAGATTCGCGGAGCTTGCTGGCTTGGTACCTTTTTTTTTTTCCTCCCTTATTTTGAAGAGGAGGGGAGGAAAGGGAAGCTCGTTGCTCGTGGGTGACAGCGGTGGGGTCAGGAGTGGTGGGTGAGGAAGAAGGTGAGAGTGGTGGGCCACCCCTTTCGGTTGGGTGATGGGCCTTTCAAGGTCTTCGTGGGCCAAAATGCGCTATTTGAGAAGGCGGTGATTTTTGGGCTGGACTGTGATTTCGGAGACGTATCTGTCAGTGATGTAGCCCAAAATTTCAATATGGCTGCCTATATTTATTTGAAAAAAAGTCCTATTGACCTCCCTGAACCATGGGCCGAATCTGCTTTTCCACCCAAGACTCAAAAACCGTCTATTTTGGCTCCTCGTTCTTACGAAACCGGACACATGACCTCCCCGATTCTGTTCCCCCCGGTTTTGTCCTAACTGGCGCCACATCATCGCCACGTCGCCTTTCCAACGTGTCACAGGCCCACCTGTCGGTGTCGCCGGCCGATGGGGAATAAAAAAAGGAGGCCGGCGCCTGTGGCCGAACGAGCTATCAAATGGAGCACCCGCGACCTCGTTCCTCCTTGGCGCTGCTCGCCCGTGCGTCCCGCCGGAGCGCGGCGAGGTCGGCACCGGAGCTGTGAGGCTTGCTTTTACAGGTGCCCTGTTGCTGCATTGCTGCCTCCTTCCAAATCAGAGCTGTCGGCGGTGCTCACGAGTCACCATTGCCCAGGATGGCCTCCTCCACGCCTCGTGGAAGCAGTGGATTGGATGGACCTCCGGGAGTCCGTCGTCCGCCGCGGCGAGGACTTCCTCCGGTGACGCTCCGCCGAGTACCTGCGCCGGGAAGCGAAGGGTGGCATTCAGAGACGAGGCACAGCTCGTGATGGACGCCAGGCGTGGCCTCGGCGAGGCCAAGGACGCGGACACGCGGTGAGGCTGATGTGCGACGCCGTGCTGTCTGAGTTCTTCGAGACTAGATGATTCTGAAACGCGCGTAACTGCAGGCTGCCTCTGTTGGCTTCCTGCTTTTGCTGTCCCGTGCTCTCCTAGCTTATCCAAAGTTGCTTAGCCTGTTGCTGCTAGCAAAATTCAGATTCGATTCATTGATCAGCCAAGGTGGAAATGGAATGATCAGCATTTGTTAGTAAGCTTTTTGAGATGAGATGTTTCTCTTTCAGTTTGCTACATTGTGACAGTACTACGAGAAAAACCCATCTGCCTTTTCAGTTTGCCTTGTTTTCTGATAAAGAACCCAGGAGCTCCATGGACTCCATAGTCCAACCCGCGCATGTCCTTCAACTGACGCTCCAGGTCCAGCAGCAACAACCAACAAGAGGGATCCCGGAGCCGTCCAGGTAGAAGGACTTGTCCTGGAAGCCGTAGAGGAGGGAGCGGGTGACGTGCGCCTGGCCGCCTCCAGCTCATGCTTCGCCAGCTGCGGAGAGGAGACCGGGCTCTTGGTGAGGGTAGGGACAAGCTGGCCGCGCTGCGCCGTCCACTGCCGCTGCGCGCATCAGGTGCCCCGCGCAGGTGGTGAACAGCTCCGTCGTCGGGGCGCCGCCGAGGCCGTTCTGCTTGGACGGGTTGCGGTGGCCGTTGCGGCGTCGGCCTCTTTTGCGAAAGGCGACGTGGCGATGATGTAGCGCCAGCTAGGACAAAACCAGGGTGGAACAGAACGGGGGAGGTCATGTGTCCCGTTTCGGAAGAACGAGGAGCCAAAATAGACGGTTTTTGAGTCTTGAGTGGAAACGCGGACTCGGCCCATGGTTCATGAGGTTCCTGAGGTAAATAGGATTTTTTTCCTATTTATTTTTCTTTCCTTTTCAAATTTTCTGCAGTACGGTGGTAGACTGGTAGATGGTTGGGTTTTTACTATTTAAAATGTTGATTTACAATAGTTTTGATTAAATAAAAACATTAAGGTTAGGTGTCTTAAAACGTACCCTGAGAACAACAATAACTTTCGAATGGAGAAGTCCACGGGAAAAGTTTGGAGCAGAGCTACTGGTCTTGACAAGTGACGGTCTGGGTGCCTTGGTCGCTGTTTTTAGTTTTTATAAGTTGGTGACCAACTGTGGACGACGGTGAGTCCTCAACACAAACTTGTTTGCAACAAGAAACAACAACCCTAAAAGAAACACGATGAAACTCAGAACATTCTTGACGTGACAGCGCTCACGATGAGCCAAACTACACTTAAAGGGTGTTTGGTTCCTCTGACTTATTTTTAGGACCCGAATGTTTAGATACTAATTAGGAGTATTAAACGTAGACTATTTACAAAACCCATATAAGTGGAGGCTAAACGGCGAGACGAATCTATTAAGCCTAGTTAGTCCATAATTGAGATTATGT
>NC_028458.1:10194045-10198259 GCF_000263155.2 Setaria italica | reverse complement strand
TCTTCCTCCTCTTCAACTTCACTCTGCACGCTGCAGCTATGTGCACGTGTGGAGCGGCATCAGAACCCTCTGATCCACGAGGAGGAGGGGTGGAGCAGAACAAGTGTACATCTTCCTGCATAGGAAAGACATGTCAGTACATCAAAAATTAACAAAAATCAGTACTCGAGGGCTGCGGCCACGGTTACTTACACTGCTTGACGGGTTGGTGGCGTAGAATTTCCGAACAATCATTGGAATCTCATTTGCATTCTTGAAAAGGCACCTCAATCACGCCATGACTTCATCAAGACTGAACTCCTTTGGTGACATCCTGGATGGATCATTAGGGCTCGAGTAGTCGTAGCCCCATGTGCACCGGAGTTGCAAGGTTGAACTCGTCTCTTCATGAAGCTGAAGGCCACTACGTTTAATACTTCTAATTAGTATCTAAACATTTGATGTGACACGTGCTAAAAATAAGCAAAGGAACCAAACGCCCCCTTATTCATCTGTTTCCGCTCTATTTCTTATAGCTTGTACTGAGGGGGGGGGGTTCTGGTGCTCCCGTACTCCCGTTCGTTGTGCGTCGTTGGATGCACAACGGACGTTCCATCTCGAAAGCACCGTTGGACTGCGGGTGTGATTCTAAAAAGTATGAGGACCAAAATGACCGGGAGCATGGGAGCACCCGGAGGTGCGGGAGCACCAGAACCTTCCTCGTACTGTGTATGTTTCCATTCAGTACATGTTCCTTTTGTACTGCTTTTTTATCCACCTCAGAATTTTAACATTAAAATGCATTGCTGAAGAACGTACTAGCGAATCAGAAAAGGTGAAGGGCATTAGAAAAGGCTTAGGAATCTTGGTGCTCAACTAATCAACCTGGAACTTTCGGCAAAGATTGATCAAAGTTTTACGAGGCATCTTATTCTTGCTAAAAACAATGTAGCAGACTTAATAAAATTTAAATAAAATAAAATGATCCCCAGCAGAAGTCTGGTCTGGCGATTTCCTTAGAATATTTACTGCTATCACTGGCTGTTACATCGACCACTCTGAAACGAATCACTAGGAAGTCAAAATGAGCAACCAAAACCCTAACAGGTAAGTGGCAAATATGGCAACTGCAGAAACGGAAAAAGCCGTGAGTGAAGAGGAAATTCTGCCAAGCCGCCACCTTTCTTCCCTCTGCTCCTCATACATATCAGAGATTTTCTCACAGTATTACAAATAGCAAACGATGCAAGGCACTAGGTGGTGTTGACCGAAAAATAGCCCCTTTTTTTTCTGACAGGTCATGCAGATACTATCTGAGATGGATCTGTGACAGAAATCTTGTATGCTTTCCTGGTATAGACAGTTAATGGTAGCACTCCCTATCACTCATTTTCAGGTTCCAAACCCTAAAAAGACATGTCAATCATCAGTACAATTCTGGGTGTGGGGCAGAGAGAACAGTTCCTATCTTTCATGACTCAAACCCATAAGGGCACTATAATTTTGGGAGTGGGGCAGATTCATGACATATAAAAATAGCAGGACATAAAAAACCTAACAAAGTTTGGACGATGGATTCAAAATGCCAAGAATAATATCGAGGTATTATACTATATTAGAACCCAACTTTTGGCATATTAGGGTTTAAGGTCACAAATTGTTCTGTTCAGTGCAGTTTGGCCCTCCCTTTTCTCCTCCCTCAGTTTTATTCATACAAAATCATCCTGCACCCAAAGTCGATTACGCTATTTCATGATAAATAGTTTTTTATCACTATTAAGTGACACAATGACTTAAAGTTAAAAGAGCAAGGCAGCAGCAACACGAGACAGGCTAAGCCATCAAAACTAACAGACTTGCAAACTTATAATAAACTATGTAATTGGTACATATTCAACAATCTACAAACCATCACTGCCTGTATTCACAAGAGTGCCTCCATGTAATACATAGGATGATCACACTAACTGCTGCCCTATCACTTGACGAGTAACTGTTGCATTCAAAGTACCTACTCAGTCTCACAAAGGGACAATTCGTACTTTCGTAGCCATACCATACTCCTCTCAGAGCAGGAGCACCTCTTCCCACGAAGAGAACAACGGCACTAAGGGGTTATGTTGTTCCTCAAGAAGGTTTTAGAGGGCAGAGATGGACAGCTACTTGACTGCCCATCCAATCACAGTGGAGGTGAAAATAGCATTGCACCCAAGCATTTCTTCGATGCCTGAAACATGAAGAACAAGATTTGCAGAACCAAGAAGCATCACAATGTGGCAGAAAAATATATAACTAGTTTTAAAAGATCAAGAAGAAGGCACTACAAATTTACATTGCGATTCGCAGGATCTACTACAGTAAAAGCAACCCTCAAGGAGACCGCAGTGCAAGGCATTGCAGGTTTGGCAGTATTAAGAAACAGACAGTAGGTATTATACATTGAACATTGCATTGAATATCATAATGCAATTTTGTGGGGAGGGGATTCTTCCACTACAAACAGAAACAATTACCAAACGAAGTTTATTTCTACATTCCAAGATGAAGGTTTATTTCTACATTCCAAGATGAAAACTGATCACTGTTCAGCAGTACTTGATGAACCATATAGACCAATAGTCCTGCCAGCATTTCCCTCGATCTAACAGAAGCAGAATGCTTGCATTGCCTGACAAAACATCTTAACGCTACAACCATTCCAATTGATGAGACAACAGCGATCTAATGTAGTATGCCACTTTATTATGAAATTGTTAAGCATACAGATTACTGGACAACCTAATACTCTCACATTCCGTAGTATGTACACTCCATTTGGAGACATTTCTCTCAACACAACACCTAAATAGAAGAAGATTGATTCTTTTGGAAAGGCCGCAGCAAGTGCACGTTTCCGTACCTCATTCATTTCAGTGTATAAACTCGACACCATCAAATGATGAGGGTTGCTTCAGGCCTAATCCCGTAGGATGACTGAATCCGCAATCTCCATCAGCGGCTCAAGGCACTCGGGAGAAAACTTGCGGGCAAACATATATGAATGTGTGTTGTTTGACTTCCTCAGCTCCCTGATCAGGCTCGCTGATACCTCTCCAGGCCCGTACATGTGTGGGTGGCCTGCCACTGAATCTGTCCAATTTACCCTCGTCAAGGTATACTTGGTGCAACCCTCAGGATCCTGCATATCCAGCAATGTGGGGAAGTAGTGCTCCTCTGGATAGCATGAATCCCTGCGCTGGATTAGACAGGGTTGCTTGAACTTCTTCCAAAGCCGCATATCCCTCACCACCATGATGGCATGCCTTCTTGCGAGCACAAAAAACTGCGATCCAGCACGGAACTGGTCATACGGAACCTCTGGGAGCATCACGTCATCACCTCGGGCGTAGTACCTGTCGTGCAGCAGCGTGGTGTCATTATCCATGTTGTCCATTATCTCTATGAAGCTGCGGTGGCGGTTATGAGGACCAGCAGTTTCGGAGAGGAGGGCGTTGTAGAGGGTGGGGAACGGGTGGAGCGGGATGCAAGACTGCGAGATGAGAGCGAAGAACTGGTTATTGGGGTCATCTAGGAGCGCTGTAGCAAGGAGGCGGCGCGCGGCCGAGATGAGGGTGGGGGAGGCGCGCTGCGTGGCCTTGGCGGGGACGAAGCGGCCCCGGAAGGAAGGCGTGGGCGGCAGCTCAAGGACGGAGTAGGGGTCAGCGTGGACGTAGAGGTTGAAGAGGTTCTTGTGGCCGCGGAAGAACTTCTCCCAGAGCGGTGAGAAGACGAGGTCGGAGTTGGTGAGGAAGAGGAAGGCGATCTTGGGTGACGGGCGGCGGCGGAAGAAGTAGGAGGCGGCGGAGGCGGGCGAAGCAGGGGTCGCCGAAGAGGAGGAGAGGATGGCGCGGCGGAAGAGGGCGAGGTCGTCGGACTCGTCGGCGTCCGGGATGGCCGGGAGCGTCTTGGGCGGGAGCAGGCGCGGCGCGAGGAGGAAGACGACGGGGATGGAGAGGAGCAGGAGCAGGGAAAGCACGAACGGCGAGGTGTAGGGCGTCGTCGCCGGCGGAGTCATCTCCGGGCAGCGGCTGCCGCGCCTGCGGCCCCTCAGGTCAGGATCCGCAGAATGCGAGCAGCCCGCGGCCAATGCAGCGGCGGATCTCGGGTGCGTGGTTTGGTGGCGGTGGGGAGCAGGGATCAGATTTTTCTCCGAGAGAAATCTCGTTATCTCGGTGGTATACATATCCTAACGTCCT
>NC_028458.1:10165078-10192527 GCF_000263155.2 Setaria italica | reverse complement strand
GATTTCGAGGCAGAAAAGGATGAAACGGACCGGAAGAAAATGGCTTCCCTCCACAAATGGCGAGCGAATGGCGCCCGCGCCCCCTAGGCTCCGAGCTGATCGAGCCCCATCGCGCGCGGGGGCGGACCTGGCTCTCGAGATCCGGTAACGGCGAGCCAGCAAGGCGCGAGCCAATAGCGGGGCGAGACAGCGCAGGCCCAGCCAAGAAGAGGCGCAGCCGGGACAGGAAAACCGGCCGCGGAACCGGGAATGGCGGATCCAGGAGCCGCGCTGAGGAGGCGGGTGGGCAGGCGGGCGACGGATCCCCTGGACCCCTGGAGGCCGGCGGGTGCTGAGGATTGGGGGGATTTTTTTTTTGTGTGTGGAAATCTCTCGCGCCCGGGGTGGAGGAGGTAGGGAGGCGGCCGGAGAAACGGAGGTGGGGGTGGAGGGGAAGAGGGGAGAGAGAGTGAGAGGCGGAGGAGGGAGGACGAGGAGGGGACGCGCGCTTATATCTGTGGCCGCTGCTCGTCGCTCTCACGGGGCGGTGGCCCCCACCGCAATTAGGGGGCCGGGGCGTCGTCGTAATTAAGAATCGACGGCGACGCAACGCCATTAACGGGGGGTGGGGAGGTGGTTAGCTAGCTAGTGGCTCGCCCACTGTTACTTTCAGCTGGGCGCGGCCTATTTCGGGATCCCGGCGGTTGGATCCGCCCGCCGGCGCGAATCTTGACGCGGCCTCCCCACTCCCTGGCTGCCTGGCTGGCGCGTCTAGAAGCGTGGCCTCCTTGACAGCGGCGGGGCCAGCTAAATAATCGGGATGGTTAAGTTAACCATGATCAGTCCAGTACTCCAGTGCAGTCACGTCACGGCGCTGGACGGTGGGGGTTGGAGGCTGACGTGTGGGCCCACGTGTCGGTGGCAGCGGGGGAGCTTGCGCGCCCCTCGTCGTCCGATTTTTTTTTGTTTTTATTGGACGGCGACCGGGTTGTGAGGTGAGGTGAGGTAGGTGGCTGCCGCGTCGCATGGACAACGTGGCGACGCTGACCCGAACCAGAGAGATCACGGGGCCATACCGCCGTTGCATTTGCAGAAGCAGCCGCCTATCAGGTGTAGCCGTGTAGTGTAGTGTATCTGGCTGGTAGTAGCAGCCGCTTCGCGTGTGCCTTGAGGCCTGTCGGTGTCGGCAAACGAGGCTATCCCGATACAAGCAGATTGTTGGTTGGAAATCGTTGATAGGGAACTAGAAGGTAAAAGTTAAAATATAATATATGAATTTATACAGATTTAGGTCGTCAAAGTAGCATAATATCCTATATCCTATTTGGGGTGATTTATATTGCGTCCTGCGCTTGAGTGTTATTTGGTGTTGAGGATTTGGTCCTCTGTTGTGGTTCTACGAGGTCTTCAGCTACCGATCTAGGGACCTCCTGCTCTCCTTTATATACTCCAGGAGGCGGGATTACTAGTCGGTTACAGGGTAGGAGTCCTAGTAGAATTACATGGTATGAGTTCTAGTAGAATAACAAAGGAATCCTAGTAGGAGTCCGTCTTTTCTTCCTTATGGGTACTGAGAATCTATCCCCGACAATTGCACGCGATTTCTATGAGTAACGTACGTATCTCCGTTTGGAGGAGTTGATCCACGTTGGCGTCTTGTTTGGCTTTGGCACAAGCCTGTACATTTTTTTTGAAATTATAGGCCGGTGAAAAGTAGAACCTACATTCTTGATCATGCTTTACAAATGCTTCTTTGGTTCTCGGCCTCGATCACGTAGGGTGAACTTGTAGCCCCGCGAAATTGTGATGAAATTTTCGATAAATTTTAGTACTCGAGGGATTATGTACGACGAATTTTTGTAGCTATTTGAATTCGGTACAGTGGGGGATTATGTACGAAGGCACTTGAAGTACCCCGATTCAAGATATCTAGCAAACTTCATATAAGTACCACAGCTATTCTACTACTCCCTCCGTTTTAAATTATACATCATTTTAGTTTTTCTAGATTCATATATGTTATTATGCATCTAGACATACACTATATCTAGATTCATAGAAAAAACTATGCATCTAAAAATCAAAACGATCTATAATTTGGAACGGAGGGAGTAAGTCAGAGCTGGTGTCAACATCTGTTGTCGGCTCACTGGTCAACCGATGCAGGTCAGCAGACAAGCAGCTGAGGGCTGATATTGCAGCTCCACTTGTTTTTGAGGCAAAAAGAAAAGTAGAACGGGGCAAAGATAGGCAGATAGCGAAGGTAGCTAAACCCTATCGTACCGTACGTGACAGGATTTTGGACATCCAATTGACTGGCCGGCACTCCGCCTAAACTTACGGATGTCCTTCCCCAGGTACATTGACAAAGTTATGTGTTATGTGAGAGTAGGTTCTTTCAAAAAAAAAAAAGGTTAAGCGAGAGTTCTTGTAGATTGATCTCGTGCCAACAAATCGGTAGTCAACAAATAAAACCATCGGTAGTGAACTGCTAATAGGACTATTCCCATCTGGATAAAATAATCTAGCTACTACTCCGGGTCCGTCCAAAACACGAGCGAGCATTACACCTAGCTTTTGACTTGTTTGTTGAACTTTTGGTAGATTCTCAGCATGAAAAGCTAGAAATTCAAATAAACAGTAAATTTCTCGTGCAGCTTCAAAAAACCAGAAACTCAGAAAAGTTGAGTTTATATGGAAACTGAAAAGCTCAATTTTCCGAGCTTTTTCTAGATTTTTGAGTCCAGAAAATTAAACACATCTTCCAAAAGCTAAGCTAGTGTTAGTTTTTCAGAACTAAAAAACTAGCATCAGCTTTTCAAAAAAACTCAAAAACTGCAGCTCGAATAAACATCCCTTTGACATTTTGTAGCCTCGTACGGCAGTACTTCTTCCGTGTACAATGACCTCAAAGCAAAGCCCCTTCCTCATTACATCTCAGTTTGAGTTTTGCTTGATTTTGGATTGCATTCAAACATTCCATGACGGAAGAATATCGTCTTGGAAAGGACCGATTACTCCTCTTGATCTTTTCCCAGCACAGTAATCTCAGTTCTGTTTCTTCCAAAAGACAACGAATTAATCACACCTTGTCAAAGTTCAAACCCTAAGTAGCATGGCAATTTAGCGCATTCACATTTCAAATCCACATCTGGGCCGGGCGCCAGGTGTGCGATGCGAGGCTTTTAAAAGCGTCGTCAGAACATGCAGGTAGTAGAGCTAGCACCACTCTGCTACTGGAATGCTGCGAAATCTGATCTGATCCGGGTCTGTGTCAGTCACCCCGGATCCAGAGGCGTGCGCGCCATATTTCAACGATCTCATTGGTCGGCACCAGCACAGGTGTGGAACGCATTGGATTCTTTTCTTGCCGTTCTTGCACACGGCCGGCCCGGCAAGTGACTCCTCGCCATCCCACCACATCTCTGTTCATGTTTTCATGCGTAAGAAGTGGCGGATCAAGAAAGGGGAAGTTTATTTTCCCCTTTTCCTCCCTCCTCCTCCTTATTTTTCTTCTTCTTTCTTTTTATCCATGCCTAAATTTTTTAGGAAGAGCTTGGGAGCTTCATGGACTGCGTGGGGTCGGGGGCAGCCCCTCAGCCCCACGCTGGATCCGTCCCTGTGTTTTTAATACCAGTCTCAGTGGAAATTTCACGTAAAGTTTCATATATATTAAATTCCCACGTCTATCTAGTTCCTAGTGTAATGAAATTGTGCACTGAAACTTGCGAACTTTCTCGGAGTTGTACGTGTGATTCAATATTTCAAGTTTTCATGCTGTTCATTTTTTTTTTAGCTGAGATCCCAAAGTGTTGTTATTGCTTCTGATCGTGATCGGCTCACGCACACATGGCAGACCACATGATCCCAACAGAGGAGGGAGGGAGCTTAACACACCACATGACCTCACTTTCAGATATGCAAATATGCAGGCCGTGCAGCTTTGACCTGAATTATTGTACTATCAGATCAAAGGTACACCAGCAGAGGCTGGTGCTCTGCAACTGCAAAAAGCAGGATCACAGTTCCCAAGAAACTTCCACACACACACATACACGGAGAGCTCAATCATGGAGAGCTCCTCTGCTCAAGCGAGCGCATTCTGCTTCAGCTACCATACTCTTATTTTAAGGCCCTTATCAAACGAGAGAATACGGGTGTGCTTTCCATGATGCAAAGCAGGATTTGAAAGAAAAAGAATCATTTAAAAAGCAAACCATGCCTCCCTGCATGCTAATATAAATGTAGGGCAAGCATGGCCGTCAAGGGTCCTAAAATATGACAATTTTTTTTAAAAAAAGTGCGTGCGCGTGCATCTGCTGGTACGTCATCAAAGAAACATTGATCAAAATCTTGCAGCAAATTCGTTTAAAAAAAGAATCTCGCAGCAAAGATTGGATAACAAATATAAAAGCAAGCATAATTTTGCAATTATTTTATAACCAGAGAAAGGAAGGACACATCAGGCACGGGATCATTGTTTTCAGGCGGGCACAACCGCAACACATGTCCTCCTTTCGGATGTTAGAACTTACAGGGAAGGTGAAAGCATAAGAAAAGACGGCACAACACACCAGCAACATTGCACAACACGAATATGAAACACAGCCCGATGCAGGATGTCTTTTGAGAATGTTATGTACAACAGATATAGCACGCACAGCTGAAGAAACACCCCAAGAACTGCTTACAGATTGGGAGATCAGGAATGTGTGATCAGGCCTGTAACTCAACTTGCTTTTGGATCAGACCTGTTCATCGAATTCCTGCGGGTTGGCCCCTTTCCTGCCTCCCTGCCAACTGTTTGGCCATATACATAAGTAAAATTTTCAAACTTAAAGAGTGATGGAAATGCATGACAACATAATGGGAGAGCTGTCTAGCTAGTGTATTTCTGAGACGATTTATAGTAAGTAAGCAAGCAACTAACCATGCTACTGCAATTTAGCAATGTTCTCATTTCATTGTTTAAAATAGCTTTAAAAAATACTTGGGCAAGGGGGATACATTTTTCGCAAGCACATCACTGAAGGGAATGGGAAAATGGCATGATTTGAAACTACAAATTACCAGGGGTGATATGAGCTAGTAAACCTCAAGCAAAGCACACCAATTGGTATTCTATTCTAGATGGTTCTAGTTGCTTTCAGCTACAAACTTCCAAAAATTTCTCAATGGTTGCCAATAGCATGATGAGAAACTGCTCTAAGATGCTTGAGACTACCATGTGCACTGGTTCAAAAAGATTGTATAACTTGAGAGTACTGTGTGTTTACCGTTGTTTGGCAGGGATAACCGCTTCTTGGCTGGTGTATTTGCTTGCTCGAGCTTATCTTTTGGATTGCGCATAGCCTTAGAAGCTACATCTGTTGGCTGGGAGCTGACTTCCTCAAAAACTTCATCTGTAACCTTTGCCTTTTGTTTGGATGATCCCAAAGAGGTGGATGGCAAAACATTTGCCGGTCGAGCAAATGAAGTACAACTAACATCTGAATATGACTTTTTGTGGTTTACACATTTCTTCTTGCTTGGGCCAGGAGGAGTATTTAAAGTTGGCACTTTACCCTTTGGTGTGATCTGAGACTTTGTTTCCTCATCCTGCTTATCTTCATGATTTGGCATACTCTCTTTGGCATTACTGTCAAGTAATCTGTTCTCCCATGGACGTACTGCCATCCACCTGTCCAACCAGTTTGATCCCCAGTGGTTGTCATCAAGTTCGGGACCTTGCAGATTCGTGGATTTTTGTTGCTTGGAACCAGCTTGCCGCTGATCAAGATGAAAAGCACTTCTTAGTGATCTCATAACTTAAGAGATACAGAAAGACAATGCAAAGTTGTAAGGGCAATAATGGTTGTTTATATTGTAAATAAGTTATAAGAAGCTAATGATAATTTGCTATGCCACTCAAATCGATAATTTTGAGAAACTAGTACAGCAATGTCATGCTAAGTGTATCAAGCTTCAAGTTGGTTGTGCTGGTTTATACGCGGCAGGTAGCAAAGACAATGTATTTCAACAAAGGTACAGATGCAGTAATTATTTCATATCTATCACAATAGTCATGCTTTTCTTAACCCATATTTCCCTTCAAACAATTAAGAATTTGATGTCTTTCTGCCAATCTATCACTAATTTGCAGGCTCGAAAACATGTAACACACCCTGCCTAATAAAGGGGCATATATACTTTCATGAAGATAGCACCCATTCCAAAACCTCCTTCATGATGGCCATCAGATCTGCTTCTCTGACTAACGAGCTACAATCAAGAAAAATATTAATAGATCCTAAAGTGCTAGATCATTGAGCTAATTCATTAAACAAGTTCTGGTCACTTCACAACTTTACACTTTTCATCACAGTAGATGTACCCCAAAAATTTACCTGATGAGTCAAAGCGTATGCCATTGCCCTCTCACGCTTAGCAGCAGCTTCTTGCCTTTTCAATGCTTTAGCTTGCATTTCCTCCATGGAACCAATACTACCACACCAGCCTCCCTGCATTTGTTTTCGTTGAAGAAGAAGAAAACAGATATAGCAAAATACAGAGTACAGTAGACAAGAATCATCCCACTTATTGACTCCCTCAGTTTTCCTAGTTGGCAAAAAATCATGGACAAATAAAAACACTTGGTGACATTCATTGTCAAGGCCAATGAGAATGAAACATCTATTGCTAGAATAGTTATTTCAATACATGGAATATCAAAAACTGGCCCAAAAGAACTCTAATTCAAGATATTCCGCTAGAATCACACAAAAATTTGAATATCATATAGCAGTGGTTACGAGCAAGTCAACTCATAAGAAAACATTGCCCTGACACTAATCCCACCTTCCCCACTGCTACCAAATTCCCCTCCACGACCACATACAACTGACAGAATTAGATAACGAAGAATAAGACCAGAATTCTGTGAAGCATTTCATTAAAAACTCTGGTAAAATACCAGTCCAAGTCAGAAAAAAAAACACAGCAATCAACTAGATAGCATGGGCAGTTTTGTTACCATCAACGGATCAAAGAAAATTCAGCCCCTCCCTCAATATGTGTTCTTCCTTTTTGAAAGAGAAAAATATGTATAGTTGACTAGCTCCTATAACATGTATTTCCTAACCAAGGAATAGTGCAAAATATGTAATAAGTGAGATATCTGGTAGCATGTTGATTTCCAGAGGATTATGTGGCCTACCTCAACTTCTCGGACATGGTTTTCATGATCATCTTGTTCAGGAATCTTTTTCCGTGCCACTTGATTTTCTAAGGCAACACGAACTTGTCTAGCTCGTACACGAGCTTGGGCTTTTACCAGTGCTTGCATACACTGAAGCGTTTCTTCTGTCTGCCTTCTAACAGCATGACCCCTGACAAGGGCTTGAAGTAGAACTATTCCTTTCAAAGCTCGTAAAGCACGTTTAGCCTGGTAGATATGAATAAAAGGTCAGAAGTCCAAACCAGAAGCACTATGAAATAATGAACTAAAATATTTACTAGAGCTTTTAATTCTTTAACTAGTGTTTAACTATACAATAACACTTATGTCAGGAAAAGAAACCTCAGTTTCATAGTGTTTATGTTTTCTTGACTATTGAATATATAATAGGACTTCCTAATATTCCAAAATTTGCATAATCTGGTTTTCTTATTGATTTGCTGGCCGGAAGTTTCCAAGTTGTTTAGTTGGATAAATAATAGAAAACTGAATGCAGAAATAATCAACATGTACTATAATTAGTTTATATTAGTAGATAACACAATGTTTTAAAAACATAGCATACCAAGAATGCTCGAAAAGCAGACTGGATAACTGTTGCTGCCATATCCTCTTTACTTTCATGTTCAGCCTGAGAGACATGTACATCAAGTGATGTACTGTTTGGACAAATCGTATTTGAAATCGTTTGTATGCCGTTGCCATCAGTCAATGCTTCACTTTGCACTGGAATTTCTTCGACTGCAAGTGCACCTTCAGGATCCAAAGAATGTTTCCGTTTGTGCAGCGATTGATCAGAAGAGCTCCTCTACAACATTTATAATTCATTTTCACGGTGAGAAACTAACACAAATAAAAACAGAGGATAATAGGGTAAAGTACAATGGTAACAACCAACAAGTCAGGTTGGACTGCATGAACATATAACAGATGTTCAGGAAAAAAAAACTCAAAACATCATAAATTTGTATGGCATACAAGTCACATGACAGACAAATTATGTATAGTTCATGACAAGACAGACTACACATAGTTCCTATGTACGGTATTCAATTGGACAGAATTATAGGAGTAAATACTCAAAATGAACTAGATTATGAAAAGATTTGGAACTGTTAAAGCTTCAAAGTAACTGTAAATGAACTACAAGAGTAGCTAACTGCTTTAGAGGTAGCAACTCAAGTTTAGTCACATTCAGATTTCAATGCCTAGGGAAGCAAACAAATTAATTCTTAAAAAAAAGATTCCCTAGAGTAAAGGACAATGCAATAGTCTAATTGTGCACAGATCAACCATCCATCTATCCATCACTAACAGGCCAACCAGAAATTAAATCAGAAAGATGCCATTAAGTGCTCAACCACAACTTTGCCCAGTATGCTTTTGTTCTTTTTTCTTCTCCTCAGTAGGTGAGGGCATAGAAGCATTGACACTGATAATTACTACATATTACACACTAACCACCATTTGCTACATCAGTGCACATTTTATATGGAGGGTTGCTGGTATTAGCCGTAAAATGTGAACAGTATTTCTTGTCATGTTCCATGTAATCATGTATTCTTGGTACAAAACCTAATGGAATACATGTGTTGTCTTTATGTGCACTGCTGTCCACTGAAAGTGAAGCATGTTGGTTGAGGAAGAAGCTTGTGACAAAGACATGCCAACAACAGAAGCTCTATGGCATCCAATGAGCTAGTTTTGGTAAACCTTCTATTCTTGCAGGTTTTTCTGACTCTTCAAGGTTTGTCATGTTCTCACAGAGAAAGACAAAGAACAAGAATAATTGCACCACCAGTTGTGCCCACAATAACAGGAAAAAAAAAGAAAATACATAGATAAAAGAAGCGTGCTTTCATAATGTGGTAAAATGGACCAAATATTAAGCACAGGCCATTTAATAGATTGCACAATAATAAACCTAGGTGGAATGCCATGACTTACAGTTTCACTGCTTTCAGCATTTTGTCCCTTTTGTTGTTTTTCTGCATTGTGCCCCTTTTCTTGCTTCCTTATGCCGACCAATGATTTAATCCACTTGGATGAGATACCCATGATACCTCCTCCTCTTTCACTAACTCAATGACCTAAAACCAGTATACTGCAGTGATTAGTGCACTATAGAAATAAAAGTTGCATTCTGCTTAAAACTTAAGTTAAAACGAAAAGGCAATGGGTACTGACCATACGATCACTCAACCGAGAAACTTAACATCAAAATTGCTGGAATTGAAAGCAATGTGTAGTGGTACTAATGCAGCAAATCGCTAGCACATGCAAGTTGTTGTCACAAGAACAAAGATATACAAAAGTCGCCACACAAAGACTGAAAATAAGTATCATCAACACAATTTATGAAATCCAGTGATTAATGCAATAAATAATCTATCTGATATGATAAGGTCAGTCGCAAGGAACAACTATATTCTGTCAGCCATTACTCTATCTGTTGGTGGTTGCTGGTTGCCATTCTCACTGATACCACAAATACATTACTACTCCCTCCATCCCAAAATATAGCTACATTTATCTTTTTCAAAAGTCAAATATTTTTAACTTTGACCAACAATACCTCTAAAAATAATTTATTTCAAATAGAAAAAGGTTACATATTATAATAGTTGGTTTCATGATAAATCTATTAACATTATTTTTATGTTATTGGTCCCTATGACTATTTTCTCTATTCTCAGTCAAAGTTGAAAATGTTTGATTTTGAAAAAATATTCTGGGACAGAGGGTGTAGTCAAGACAATGGCACCAAACTTGACAAGTCATGATAGCAACTGCTATTTAGTGACCTAAATCTCTAGTCATTGAACAACATATTAGGTACATAAGTGTGAAATTGATTAAAAAAATCTTCAACACATTAATTGAAAAAAAAGTTCTGAAGCAAATTGACAGTATCTCTGAAGAATGTGAACCATGAACTGATTCAAGAAGAGAAATAAGTCCCCAAATAAATGGGCAACCAACTTTTCAGAAGTTGTAATAAAGGACACAAAAATGTGAGACAGGCTGGGATCGGCTGATCGCTCCAGCAAAACAGTGGACCTAAAAAGCAAGTATTCAGTGGCGTGCCAGGGCCCGGGCAGCCCTGGCCGCAGCCCTGGTTCAAAGCCAAAAAGGCAATGCAAATCTTATAGAAGCAAGAACCAAACGGAAGCAAGCACCGATGATGGCCTCACACTAGTAAAAACGGCTCTGGGAATGTTCATCTTAAATTATGTAAAAGGAAACCAAACCCAACCCGATGGGTATCGCCACCATCAATTCCCTCCAAAATTGAACAAACGTCGCTGAACAGAATCAGAAAGGGGGGAAATTGGTAAAAAGTGGCACCTTTGACCTTTCCGACACTCCATCTAAATTCTTCCACATACAAGCGGCGTCGTTGAACATGCACACGGATAGGCCCAAAAGCCCCAAAACTTCCCCCACATTTTAGCATAAATCGATATCTAAGAAATGCATCAACTGCGGCAAAGACACACTTTTAACTTCTCCCCGGGCAGGCAAAACCGAGGAAATAAGACATTGCCCAGACGGCAGGCAAAACAGAGAGGATCAAGGATAGCTCGGGCTCCAGGTCCCACGCAAAATCCAGCAAAATGCGCCCCAAATCCAAGAAAGTGCGCGCCAATCTCTCAACGGCCCCCAAATCAGACGAAATCCGCACCCAAAACAGAACCAGAAAACAAGCGCGAGACCCAGGGACGCGCATCGCCGGTTGCCACGCCCCCCAAGAATGCGCGACCCTTGGCACATCAGACGGGGCTGGGACTCACCTGAGCGGGAGAAGAGGAGAGATTTTGCTCGAGACGGGAGGGCGGAGACGAGAGAGACCATGCCCTCCCCTCGCGCTCCGTCCGTCTGTCCTGCCCCCTCTCTTTTGTTCGTGCGCTTGGATTTCGATTTCTTTTTTGTCTCGTTTTTTACCTGCGCTTTTCGTCGCTTTGAAGGGAAAAAGGTGGTTGCTGTTCGAGGAGATCACATTTGTACAAAAGCCCTTTGGAAAATGTGAATATCTTTTCTAGCACGGGCGGGTGGGAATGGGAGCGTGGCAGGCTGGCAGTAGCCGTTGGGATGGGCTGGCGGTATCTGAATTCTGGAAAGAAAGCGAGGGCTTGTTTGTCATATTCAAATCCACGACACAACTTCAACAAGACTCCTGTAAAGGGGATCGAGGGACTCGTGTGAAAAGTAACCCGTGGTTTCGTGAAAAAACAGTGGGAAGTAGGACAGTTTCCTGTAGAACCGTTAGCTGTAAATGCTCGTACAAACTCTTCCTTTTGCATTCCTAAGCATTGTAATAGTACAATTTTTTCCTTCTATTTCCATAAATAAGTAAATAGGAGGCCAACTGAAAAACTACATGACCTTTTGCTTATGGGCAATTTCCTTCTTTGCCACGAAACAATCTCTTATATGTCATCGATGTGTCTACAGTATGTGGAACCCTCCGTAGTCATTTACAGTGGTGTATGAGGAATTTAGGATTTAACTAGTGGCACGTGAGGAATTATTCCTTTACTTTTGTGGCATGTCACTATTGTTACCGGTATTACAAGATCGCCACTATCAATCGTGGCACTCTTCACCAAATAAAAAATTCTCTAATCATTTAAAATTTACTACATAGAATTATATTTATTTTGGGACTATGTCATTTGATAAATTTAATAATATGGAATGAACTTATGTATCAAAATATTTATTGACTTTTAATCATAAGACCATTCATCTTATTTAAAAATATATAATTACTATTTATTCCGTTTGTGACTTACTTTATCATTAAAGTTTTTTAACCCTGATATATCTTTTCGTATATTTGCAATAAATTTTTGGATAAGACGAATGGTTCAACGTTAAAATTAGCAGTGACAAATGGGAATCAGCAGTGATAAATGAAGTAGTTAACCATGGTGAGAGCAATGGGAGAATTTTACATGTTTGGCAAGTCCATCTGTATGTTCTGAAAATGAGAATTATTCAAAACAACATGCCCAATCCATGGGTAATACATATCTTTATGTTTCCGCTTTTAGGCGTCCGTGGATTAATATAGATTTCGTTATGCCAACTCCTCTCCGTACGACATTTGCCATGGCTATCTATAAGCACATTTATGAGCACAAATTGACCGACGTATTTGGGTGGCTTGCCTGTCCAGCTCGCTTCGCCTGGCTCGGGAAGGCTAGCTTACTAGCGTTTGAGAGTGGTTTATCCTCCAGAGCACGGAAAAATAAGGTAGCAAGCAAGATAACACGGCGCATATCCAAAATAAGGTAGAAAAGAGATAGATTCGACATATATATTTTCCATAAATTTTGGTTTAATGTCATCCCTTTCACACAAGTATTATGCAAGTACATGAAAAATCATCACAGTAATATAAATGGTCAACATTTGCACCTTATTAGGTGCTACAAACATCCAAAGGCTCTGCAAACTATCTCTATGGAACCATGGAAAGAATTACACAATTCCATATAGCTGCATAAAAACCGATACATCTTTTTCCTAACCCATAACTCCATAAGGCTCTAAAGTACTCTCTTCCTTCCGTGGCCATAGCTTCTAAGATCAAATAAATACAAGTAATATATAGCTATCTGGACCTCATGCGCCTTATGTAGCACATGTTATGCGACATCGTTTAAGTACCAAGTTTAGTAAAAAAAATGATTAACACGTAGAATGCCAAATAAATATATTAAAAATTCATTTTCATGATGAAATTAAGGAATTTGATTTGATCATAATCTAAATTTTTTATCTAAGATAAAACTAAAATAAACATTATACTTTGGAACGTAGGGAGTAAATTGTATTTTATGGTAAAAGAGGTTTCATATAAGACGATAACCACGTAGACCTAATACAATATAGAGAGTACTAAAAAAACAATATATTAAGGAAAAAAAGCCTAGCGAACTGAGCATAACTCAGCTAGTAAGGTTTTTTATGGTGAAATCTGTTCACTAGTGTTCTAGTTCTCGACTCGGTATTGATACTCGCATTTTATTGAATTTATTCCGGAATTTAACCGACGTTAGAAATAGGATTGCGCGTATGTATTCGTAAGCATACATGTACACGAGCGTTCGTAACGTTCTTCGCAAAAGAAAGCAACCGAGGGATAGATTATGTAATTACAGCTATAGCTACAACTTATGATTGCAACTACGGTCGGTCGCAGAACATTTGATTTGACGAAACTCTTTCGATTCCTCTACGCATCTGCGCAGCCAACTGAGCTACTACATGGGAGCCACAATCATTGCACAAGCACGTGTGAAAGTGAAAAGCGAGAACTTCTCGCCACCAAACAAACACCAGAAACGTGCAGTCAGTAAAGCAGAGGGCCGGCCCGGACCCATTCCGGCCCATCCTAGCCCACCAGCCCCACGAATACGCGTCCGCTACACCGTTGACGTACTCGCGGTCGTCTACATAGCTCACGCGCATCGGCCGTGGGAAACCCTCTCTCTTCCCAGTCCGCTCGTCCACCAGCCTTGACCGCCTCCTCCGCTCCCCTCCGCTCCTGCTCCTCCCCATCCCCCACTCCCCCGCAGGAGCGGCGGCGGCGGCGGTAGTCGGTGGCTAGGTGTATACCTCACCTCGGCGAGCGGCACCGGCGGCGACAAAGGCAAGATGTTCGGGCGCGCGCCGAAGAAGAGCGACAACACCAAGTACTACGAGATCCTCGGGGTGCCCAAGTCCGCCTCCCAGGATGACCTCAAGAAGGCCTACCGCAAGGCCGCCATCAAGAACCATCCCGACAAGGGCGGCGACCCCGAGAAGGTCCGGAACACCCGCGATCCCCTCTCCCATCTCGCGATCTGGTTTTGATCCGATCTGTTGTCACCTCTGGTGGTAGATCGGGGAATCCTGTGTGACGAAGGGTTTCGTGTAGGAATTGACGTTTATGTTTCAACATGCTATTTCCATGGCATGATCACGTGGTAGATTCGTTGGTGTTTCTAGCTGTTTCCGCTGGGATTTGTAGTTCGTTTTCGGTGTGCTAGGTTAGTGGTGGCCGATAAACGATCACGTGATATACAGATGTTATTGTTTTCGTTGTGCCAGGAACATGGGATTCTAGAGAACCTTCTCCCTAGTTCTGGCTGCTAATAAAGGACAGGTTTTTAGTATTGGGGAGAAGGATTGGTAATCTGCTGGAGATGCTCTAATAGATACATAGATAAGGAACTATGTATAGTTCTTCCTTGTTCGTTAACATAATATTGTCTCAGGTGATGGAAATGTGTATAGCTGGTGTTTTAACCTTATTGTTTTTGCACTGGATGTTGCTCCATTTTGCACTACGTGTTGCTTATGTAAGAAGAACTTTGCATATGAAGTCGTTTCCATGTTTTGGGTGTGGAGGATTTCCATTTCCTTCTGCATTGTGATCAGTTGGCAAGATCAATATTTATCTTAGTAGTAGGTATATCATCCTAGAACTAGAGGGGGTGAAGTTGTGGTTACATCGCGTCCAAGATTGGTACTATATAGTGATTGTGTTACTATACTGTCATGGGAAGTTAGTTTATGATTTACCCTGCTGGATGTTCAGTGAAGCATCTGCGCTTATCTAAAAGGTGCTTAATATCTGTTTACTTTACCCCACTGATACAGTGTGCCATGTCTCTTGGAAATAAATGCACTCAATTATAGGACTGGCACCAATGGAGTAGCATTTTCAGTATCCTGTTTAGTCACATTGGACCACTGATGTGCTTGTACGTTGCTAAATCCCCTGCTGGTAGTTTCATGAAGGGTGGCTCCCATGCAGTCATTACTGAAATCTTTGCAGGCATTTATCACATGGAATGAGAGATAACGATATGCATCTGTGCGTCTGTTTCTTGACTAAAGGAATTTTTTATTGCCCTTCTGATGCTCCCATACTTTATATCTCTCTGTTACATAGGTAGTGATTTTAGATCTTGTAAACTTCAGATGGTATGGTATAATCATCTGGAGATCATTAATTTCCTGCACCTCCTATATTAGCAAGCATGCACAGAGATCATGTAAATATGGCAGATGACAGGCTTTTTTGTTTTTCACTTTTTGTGGTGTTACATTTTTTTTGAGAGGGGGGGGGTTGGCAGCTATTATATAGTGTTTCTACCACATATTTTCCTGCCAGCATATTGTAGATGCATGTATGTATATATTATAACAATGGTGGTTTACGTAGATGTCTGATGGTTCTATTGTAATTGAAAAATGAATATTGAAAGTTGTAATTGGGATTGGTAGCTGTAAAAATATGTGCTCTTTTTTATGCTGTTTCACTTTCTCTGTTAAATTTATGTATTGATTCCTTTATATTAATCTTTATTTCAGTTCAAGGAGCTTGCACAAGCTTATGAGGTTTTAAGTGACCCAGAGAAGCGTGAGATTTATGATCAGTACGGTGAAGATGCCCTCAAGGAAGGAATGGGTGGAGGAGGAGGCCATGTCGATCCATTTGACATCTTCTCATCATTCTTTGGACCCTCTTTTGGAGGTATTGTTTGATTGTACCCATGTTCTTCTGTGACAACCCTTGTGGCTGTGCCCTTTTTGTTGATGCGATAAATGTCTTTTGAATGCTTTTCTCACAGGAGGTGGTGGCAGCAGCAGAGGCAGACGGCAAAGGAGGGGAGAAGATGTAGTGCATCCACTTAAAGTTTCTCTGGAAGATCTTTACAATGGTACCTCAAAGAAGCTCTCCCTCTCGCGCAATGTTATCTGCTCGAAGTGCAAGGGGTAAGTGCGGCCAGCCCCCTCCTGATTAGCCAAGCATTTTCGAAATCCTTTTTGCTGATTGTGCAATTTGTGCTTCCTTGTTTATTTCAGCAAGGGCTCCAAGTCTGGTGCTTCAATGAGGTGCCCAGGTTGCCAGGGTTCAGGTATGAAAGTCACCATCCGCCAGCTGGGGCCTTCCATGATACAGCAGATGCAGACGGCTTGCAATGAGTGCAAGGGGACTGGAGAGAGCATCAATGAGAAGGATCGCTGCCCAGGGTGCAAGGGTGAGAAGGTTGTTCAGGAGAAGAAGGTTCTGGAAGTTCATGTTGAGAAGGGGATGCAACACGGCCAGAAGATCACCTTCCCCGGTGAAGCTGATGAAGCGGTATGGTTTGTTCAACAATCAGCATGATAAAATGTCGAACATGCTTTTGATGATTTCAGAATTATATAGTATGCTACCTTTGCTTGCAGCCTGATACTACCACTGGAGACATTGTATTCGTCCTCCAGCAGAAGGATCACTCCAAGTTCAAGAGAAAGGGTGATGACCTTTTTTATGAGCACACATTGTCTCTGACTGAGGCTCTCTGTGGGTTCCAATTCGTTCTTACACATCTGGACAACAGGCAGCTTCTCATCAAGTCAAACCCTGGTGAAGTTGTTAAGCCTGGTAAGGCCTCGTATATCTGCGTATCTTAAGTGGCACCTTGTACTTTTGCAGCTTTATTTGTTGGTGATCTTTGGTTGATAAATCTGAGCAGACCAATTCAAGGCGATAAACGATGAGGGGATGCCAATGTACCAGAGGCCTTTCATGAAGGGCAAGCTCTACATTCACTTCACTGTGGAGTTCCCTGACTCGCTGGCGCCAGAGCAGTGCAAGGCTCTTGAGGCGGTTCTTCCACCAAAGCCTACGTCCAAGCTGACAGACATGGAGATAGATGAGTGCGAGGAGACCACTATGCACGACGTGAACAACATCGAGGAAGAGATGCGCAGGAAGCAAGCTCATGCTGCCCAGGAGGCGTACGAGGAGGACGATGATATGCCTGGAGGTGCTCAAAGAGTGCAGTGTGCGCAACAGTAAGGAGCCTGCAGGGTTTGCGCGAACTTTTGGACCCAATGTTATCTCTCTGGTTTTGGTTTTGTCGTCGGAGTTATGAAACAGGGAAGCAGCTGCTGATTCTGATTCGACCCCTGTAAGAGGGGGAATGTATCCCTTTTTGCTGTAACTGAAAAAATGCTACCCAGGCGTAGGTGGCTACTTGTAACTGTTTTGTGAGACTTTGTAGGGTGCTTTCTATATAGGCAACTTAATGTTTGCTGATGGTACAGTATGAAGCACATTAGAGTGCAATGACTCGATTACCTGACGGCATCGCCGTTCTGCATCGAAATATTTTATTCGGCTGGATGCTGTTGATCGTGTGACAAATTTACAACCATGCAATGGCCTCATCGATGCAGATTATTATAAGGTGCCTCTGTTACACAAGATACTGGCAATGCCAGGTCGACGGCAGGCTGATTACAAGCATTGAGTTTGCGGCGCAAGAGCGAGCAAGCATTGGCTAGCGTCGCTGGACCGTGACATAGAGCCTGACGCCGAGGGAGCAGTAGTTGCCGACGGTGCAGACGTAGTAGCGCACGCCGGTGGAGTCGAGCGGGACGGCGGCGGGTCCGGCGCGGAAGATCTGGTAGGGGTCGTCGGCGGTGCACTCCTCGTACTCCCGCCGCCCAACCTGCACCACGTCGTGGAACCCCGTCTCGAACCTGAAAACTGGGCACGGCGCAGGAGTGGGATGCGTCAGCGTCAGCAGAGAGATAATGTGGCGACGGACTGACTGACTGACTGACTGACTGACTGGGACCCACCGAGGGTGTCGCCGACGAAGAACGTCCTGTTGTCCGCCCAGGCGCGGTACAGCCCGGCGCTGGGCGGGATGCACCACCCCGAGCCCCCGACGACGTGGTCGGCGGCGAGCGCGGGCGGCGGCACGGCGAGGAGGCAGGCGGCATGGAGCGTGGCCAGGGCCGCGCCGAGCATCCCCATCATCATCGCGGATGGGCGGATGGCCGAACGCAAGCGAGCGACGCAAAAATAAGAGAACCGCTCCGCCACGGCGCGCGAAGAAAAGGGAAACAGAACCGTCACGGCTTTGGAGTTTGGAGAGGCAAGTGGAGCGGTTGCTGACTCGTGGTAAACTGGTAACCGCACCTGCTGGCTTCTGAGTCGTGGCATCGATCTTCTGCTTCTTTCTGTAGGTTGTTACGTGCGAGTATGTGCGATTGGGACTGCCGCCTCCCAAAATTTCGACACTGCACTTTCGTTGCATATCTCTTGATGTAAAAAAACAAGTACTGGTCAAATTAATGGCAACTTTCCCAATCGAAAAGCTGCAGCAGACGTTGTCGCTGTCGCAGGGGGGAAATAGAGCAACGCATCAGATTAATCGAGAATCTGCGGGGCCATCGTTGTCGTCGTCGTAGGAGATGCAGGTGCGAAAGTGCCCAACAAACCGAGGTCGTCCGGTCCAGGCCCCGCGCCCTGGCGAGTCGGCCGTTTCGATTCTGAACCTCCGTTTCCTCGAGGAAACTACGGCGCAGGTCGCTCGCAAGGTCGTCACTCCAGTACTCCACTCGGATCTGTAGAAGATCCCAGGGGCCAGGACCAATTGTCTTGGCCTGTGTTCGCCAGGGATCAGCCGACCACGCGGATTCCGCCTCTGCTTGCTTGACAGGGGGGAGAGGGGTGATTGGTTGCATGAAAAACTCTCGCGGATCGCGAGTCCAACGACCGTACAAAACAAATGGCTGGCAGGTCCATCGCATTCTAGAAACCGCACGGCCAGAAGGTTCTCCACCGGCCGGCATTGCCGTGTGGTGCTCAAGAAACAAAAGGGCAAAAGGCAACTGAACTAGCCCTTTCGATTGCCCAAGTTCTGACGTGAAAACAATTGCGCCCGCCCGCCCTGCAAGAAAGGAGGAAATCAGCGGAAGCTTTCTAGGAACAACACC
Source organism: Setaria italica (assembly GCF_000263155.2). Taxonomy (NCBI): domain Eukaryota; kingdom Viridiplantae; phylum Streptophyta; class Magnoliopsida; order Poales; family Poaceae; genus Setaria; species Setaria italica. The sequence goes on along the minus strand of NC_028458.1, from coordinate 10,173,554 downwards.
CATCGCGTTCTCTCTCTACACACTCGTGAAATGAGCTTACCCTATATATCAGCAGCTGCCAGCGAGAACGCGAGAGTAGAAAGAAAAGCCAGGACGCGTCGAGTGCCGCCGCCAAGAGCATACACGCAGCATGAGCATGAGCCTCGACGCCGCGACCGCGGCCGAGGTCGCCGCGGTGGTCGCCCTCGCGGTGCTGATCGTGGCCATCGCCGCCGCCTCCGCGGGCGCCTGCGCGGGGCGCGCCGCCGCCGCGGTGCACGACATCGAGCGCGCGCTCGGGGCCGACACACTCGTGAGGTACGACCAGGCGAAGGCGGCCTTCAGGAGCAGGAGGGCTTCGGCGCCGTCGACGGAAGGGAAGGAGAACGTCGAGGAGGAGGAGGCGCCATCCTGCGCCTTCTGCCTGTCGGAGTACTCCAGGGCGGACGAGCTCGTGCGGGTGGTGCCGGCGTGCCGGCACTTCTTCCACGCGGAGTGCGGCGTCGACGCCTGGCTCCGGAAGCGCGGGACCTGCCCGCTCTGCCGAGGCCGCGTGACGCCGCTGCCGAGGCTGCCGAGACCGGAGTGCCCGCCGTTGCCGGCGCGAGCGCGCGGCGACGCGTGGGTATCGCGGTAGGGAGTCAATCTGCTTGGACATTACATTAGGTCGCCCTTTTCATCAATTGTTGATTCTTGATTAGCTGTTAGGATTTTGCAGAGCTGTTTTTTTTTTTTTGCTTTCGTTGCCTCAAATTTTTGTGTCGATTCTTCTACTCTGTACTGGATATGTCTGGCGAAAGCCTTACGGGCAGCCAAGATTATTCATTGCAGATGGGCAAGATTACACCCTGCGGTCTGCGGAGTGCGTGCTGACACTTGATGAGGAGATGTCGTGCAGGCAGGCTAGTGTGAGCTCTCGACCGTGACGCCAAGGCTGCAGACCAAGCAGTACACGCCGGCGGCGGCGGCGGCGGCAACAGGGACGCCGACGGAGAAGGTTTTGATGCGGTTGCCGCTGGTGGCGCAGCCCTCGCGCTCCCTCCTGCACACCTTCACCGCACCGCGTCGTGGAACCCCGTCTCGAGTCGCGCCCAGGAAACCCAAACACAGACACGGCAACAGGACAGGCGTGGCCGGCCGCGAGGGCGGAGCGAAGCGAAGCGCGTCGAGGAGGAGGAAGGAGCCATGCAGGAGCGTCGTCGATGGCAACTTCCCGCCGTCGACGCGATGTCCCTCCGCGGGGAGCAAAGGAAGATAGCTGCTCTGCCGACTGCCGCAAAGACCCTCTGGCTGGACCCTCTGTTCTTGATCGATCGTTGACAGATGCTGGCGTGTCTTTCGTTTCCCAAAAAAAAGGGTATTTTTCTCTGCAAGTCGTCGTGTCACGGCGATCGGTCCACAACGCGCCGCTCCTCTGTTCTGAACCCTCTTCTTTCGCCGGAGGCCGAGACCGCGACATGTCCCGGCGACCCGGCCCCCGGGGAGGGGGGATCAAGCTCGGATCGCTGCCGACGACTTGCCGAGAGGAACCGGCGATCCCGCCATCACAAGTCGCGGTCTAGTGCCTGCCGTCGCCGCGTGCCACCGTGTCGCCGACCGTGATCGCTAGCGGCCGAACCTACCCGCTGGGGGGTTTCCGTCTTGATCAGGCAGGCTTGTTTTACTTGAGGGGTCAACTGGCGTTCTAGAAAAACTTAAACATCAGGGTAATGGGTCAGAAGCAAAAGCCCCTTTTCGTCGAAAAATTGCTCCCCCAAATGTTCTCACGTAAGACAATTGGGCACCAACCTACCTCTACCTTAAGGAATGGATGAAGACAGCAAGAAATCCTCCGAAACTTTCTAGGAACAATCCACCCCTCTGTTCTCTTCTCTCGCATCCCCTGTTGATGACTTGGTATGGAAGCTAGGTCAAAATGAACACTTGTCATCGAGCTCAGCTCGTGTGTTTATATAGCAGCAGGCAGCAGCTGCAAGAACGAACAAGACAGCTACTTGTCGCCGCGCCGGCACCGCCCACCAAGCAGGCAAGCGGCATGACCCCCGACGCCGCGTTCGCGCTGGAGATCGCCGTGGTGGCCACTTTGGTGGTGCTCGTCGTCGTCATCGTCGTCGCCTCCTCGGGCGGCTGCGACTGCGAGCAGCCTGCCGTCGGCGCGGGCCGCGCCGGCGCCGCGGTGCACGACGACGTCGAGCGCGCGCTCGGGTCCGACACGCTCGTGACGTACGAACAGGCGAGGGCGGCGTCCGGGAAAGGGGGCGGCGGGACGGCGGGCAAGAGCTGCGCCATCTGCCTGTCCGACTACGCCGCCGGGGGCGACGACGAGCTCGTGCGGGTGCTGCCAGCGTGCGGGCACTTCTTCCACGCGGGGTGCGGCATCGACGGTTGGCTCCGGGCGGTCGGGACGTGCCCGGTCTGCCGCGGCGAGCCGTGGCCGCTGCCGAGGCAGCCCAGGCCGGAGTGCGCCCCGATGCCGCCGCGAGCGAGCCGCGCCACGGGTGATCTGCCGTACCGGGCGAATCAACTCCTCCTTCCACTGTTTGATTCTTGATTACCTGCTAGGATTGTTGATCGTCTTGTTTGTTATTATCTGCCCAATGGGCAATATCTGAGAGAAAAAATGGCCATTGCATTCGAGAAAGAACAACGTCATCCACCGGGACATAAAGCCCGGCAACATCCTCGCCGGCGACGGCCATCGGGTCCTCAAGATCTGCGACTTCGAGCTCGCCATGTCCATGTCCTAGGCGCCGCCGCATGAGCCGGCCGGTGGCCTCGCGCCTCTCGTTTCCGCCGTCGTCCGCCGAAGCCGGTGAAGACCAGGAGAAGCCCTCCTCGGTGTGGGAACTGGGAAGCCCTCGTCGCCGCCGGCGGGAGGAGAAAGAGCGGTGCCTCTGTAGTTACCGTGGACTATTTTAACATAAACCGCCCGCGGTCCAATTTAGAGCGGTTTATGAATCGCGATCCAATTTAGGACGTGTTAAAATAGTCCACGGTATTGTTCATAGGACCCTGTATTGGATCGTTACGCGATCCGATATTTTGTGCAGTACCCTCTAATTTGGGTCCAATATGTTTTCAAACCAGTCCCTCATTTTCCATCTGCTGAGTGCCGTGTTCTCCAATTCCCTTCCGTCAACAGCGCAGTGGCGCTCGCTCCAAGACGCTGCGGTGGCGCCCCAAGGTAGTATAAAGAGCTCCGGAACGCCCGCGGTTGCCGCCCGATGGACACACTGCCCAACGGATGCTCTTCCAGTGGAAGAGCGTCTCCGAACCGCCGCCTCCTCCTCGTGCGCCTGCGAGCCTGCCGCCGGCGCGGTGCACGACGACGTCGAGCGCGCGCTTGGTGCCAACACGCTCGTGACGTACGCCCAGGCGAAGGTGGCGGCGGGACTGCGGGCAAGCGCTGCGGCATCTGGCTGTCCGACTACGCTGCCGGGGGCGACGAGCTCGTGCGGGTGCTGCCGTGCCCGCACTTCTTCTACGCGGGGTGCGGCATCGACGGGTGGCACCGGGCGGGCGGGACGTGCCCGGTCTGCCGCTGCGGAGACCAGAGCGCGCCCCGATGCTGCTGCGAGCGGGCGGGGCCACGGTTGGCCCGCCGTACCGGGCGAATCAGCTCTGGTTTCCACTGTTGACTCTTGATTCTTGATCACCTTATTTCGTTATGCGCCCATTGGGCAATACCTGAGGGGAAAAAATGGCCATTGCATTCGAGAAAGAAAAAAAGTGGTCATTACTTTTTGAGCAGGGAATGGAGAATTAGGACCTGTTTGGCTCTAACTTGTTAAAGTTTAACACCCGTCACATCGGATGTTTGATACTAATTAGAAGTATTAAATATAGACTAATTACAAAACTAATTGCACAGTTGGAGTGCAATTCGCGAGACGAATCTATTAAGCCTAATTAGTCCATGATTTGACAATGTGCTGCTACAGTAACCATTTGCTAATGGTGGATTAATTAGGCTTAATAGATTCGTCTCGCGAATTAGTATAGGGTTCTGCAATTAATTTTATAATTAGCTCATGTTTAGTTCTCCTAATTAGCATCCGAACATCCGATGTGACACTGTTAAAGTTTAGCACCTCGTATCAAACACCCCTTTAATCTCTGCAATTGGTTGAAATTTTACATTATATTTTTACATAGGGAAAACAACTGCCAGTTGAGTTGACTAGGTAACGGTGTGATGTTGAAGTTGGCAGAGTAGTGAACCTAAGCTACTACTTGTTTTGCTCTATAAACAACGACTAATCTGCTGTTGCCAGACACGGAATCGCAGTTGGTAGTCGTCTCTTCTGCACGCGGATTTGACCCATTTCCTGTGACAGTTTCCTTTGGAAGCACACCCGGTCCGTAGCTTCCTAGGAAATCAAATGTAAACTCCGGGGTATTTGATACGAGGTGCTAAACTTTAACAGTGTCACATTGGATGTTCGGATGCTAATTAGGAGAACTAAACATGAGCTAATTATAAAATTAATTGCAGAACCCTATGCTAATTCGCGAGACGAATCTATTAAGCCTAATTAATCCACCATTAGCAAATGGTTACTGTAGCAGCACATTGTCAAATCATGGACTAATTAGGCTTAATAGATTCATCTCGCGAATTACACTCCAACTGTGCAATTAGTTTTGTAATTAGTCTATATTTAATACTTCTAATTAGCATCCAAACATCCGATGTGACGGGTGTTAAACTTTAACACGTTGGAGCCAAACAGGCCTAGAATCATCGGCCAAACATTCGACGGACGCCGGCTCTGACTCGAACTGGATTAATATACTTGAAGCTCTCGTGCGCAGATCAACCGAAACGGGGCCAAGGTGACCATGGGACGCGGCTTAACCTGCGTGTACCTACTGCCTCAAGGCAAAGGCATATTCATGGATGGGAGAGCAGGAAATCCTCTGCAACTTTCCACGACCAACCCACCTACCTCTCCGTGTGTGATGAACTGATGATAGCTTATCACGAGGCTAAAACAAACACTCGCCAACGAGCTCAGCTTGTATATAAAAGCAGCTGCTGCACCTGCACGGACGAACCAAAGATAAAAGAAGCTCTTGTCGTCGTTGTACCGCCTGGCGAGCAAGCAGCATGGCCCCCGACGCCGCCTTCGCGCTCGAGCTCGCGGTCGAGGCAGTGCCTGCCGATGCCGCCGCGAGCGGGCGGCGCCGCGGCGGGCCGGGCGTAGTTGGTGAATTTTGATTAGTTGTTAGGATTTTTGCAGAGGAGAAGGAGAGATTACTCCGAAGGCACTTTACTTTAGAGGTGAAATAGTGCGATTCAAAATTTTGCGAGAAAATCTATGTAAGCCCTTTCCTTCGAGAAAAAAAAAGAAAAAACTATGGGTCTCTTTGATAAGGCTTCTCAAAGAGATTCTCCACCGATTTTTGGTGAAGCCCTACTAAAAGAGCAACTTCAAAATTGCTCCACCACTGAAGCCGGGGAGAAGCCACAAAACGGTTTAAACTAAAGAGAGGAGAACAAAAGTGGCTTCACCAACTTCTCCTCCCTCTCCAAGTATTAATTGATCATAAAATTACTTACATTGCTATTGAGAAGCTGTTTTACCAAACATTTTCTAAAATAACTTCAGCTGCACTAGAGAAAACCACTCCACTAAAGGAGTCGGAGCTGTTTTGGTAGGAGTCGGAGCCCTACCAAACAGGTCTATATACGCCTTTCTCATCCTATGTAAGCCTTTTCCTTGAAAAAAAAAGTATGTAAGCCTTGCTGCACCACTTCCTTTTCTTTTGTTTTTTTAAAAGAATAGGTTTCCCGGTTTCTCTAAACGTAGCATCCAGTCAAGTCATAAAGCGTATTAGAGGTGCGTCCTCAAACTACGTTTTCCAGTATCTCTGACGATTCTTGTATTGGATTGTAGCAGTGATCAGTGGGCAATTTGGGACACGGAAATGACCAATTGCAATTACAGAGTTACTATTAACTTCTTAATGTTCGTTTCAAAAACATTAACTTCTTAGCGGCAAATTTGTGCAGTTATCAACTTGTAAAACTCGTATCATGATTCATGATCACTCATTTTCAAATGTCGCATTACATTATGCGCAGGGAGAAAAGTTCACTAGTAAGAGTTGGCCATATGATGACGTGATGTTAAGGGGGCAGGTTAGACCGAGTTTTTATGTCTTTGAACAATGACTAATCCGCTGGGCATGCGTTCATGCTTGCATGTGAACTCTACCGTTACGATTTTTTTTTTACGATTCCTTGAAAGACACAAGAACACAACGCAGATGGAAGGCCTGGGTTCTTCAAAAAGAAGAAAAATAGGGAAAAAAAGGGAACAATCTTCGATCCTTCTTTTAGCATTGTGACAATAATGGGCAATGGGCAATTAGCGAGAAAAATGGCCAATCATTTTTATATGATGAACGGACGATTAATCTTTGTAACTGATATCGACATATCGTGCGTTCGCAATTACTTCTTGGGGAATTTGACGTACATATCACTCTTTTTAATTACTAGCTGATGACGTGGTGCTAATGGGTCAGATTAGACCAGTTGTTCCTCTATAAACAACGACTAATCTTGTTTTGAACACATAGTCTGGTAGTCTGCGTGTGGACTTGACCACTTGTAGTTACAGTTTTCTAACGACTACTTGAAAGCCACAATCGATGTCTTTTGCGGACAGAAATCCAACTGACGTGTATAATTCTGCTACTAAACACCACGTCGTTTCTGTCATGCGCAGCACAGTCCCGCATTGATCATAACAATTCTACTAGTTGTTTCCCTTTTGCCTTCCTTTCATTTTTGTAGTTTCTACGAACAGATTCCAATGCCATCAGGAATTAGAAAAACAGAGCGTGCATTGCAGCATTCCATCAATGACAGGCTTCGTGCTGGCCTGGCAGGAGCCGTGAGGAGGAAAGATGACACACATTCATACTGTATCAATCAATTTTTGACAGGACCATCATGATTTAGCCCAGCTTGTACAGTACCCGAAGTTGCAACATTATTTTTTAGGCGAATTGACAGAGAACGAAGCTCACAAGCTTCTCTGCAAATGCAAACGCATCCACGAGCCGCTGGTGAGGCGGCAGCGTCAGCACCATGGCAGGCCGCAGGCTGCACGGGCATCGCGGTACGGCGCCGCTTCACCCGCCGCGGCCCGTCATCCTCCCTCCTCCGCATGAGTGCATGACCGCATGCCGCTTCCTCTTTTTGCCCGACAGCGACGCCGACACCAAGTTCTTGCAGAATGATCTACGCTCTCTCGGGCTCGCATTGGATTAAGACCTGAAGCATCCATTCAGGCCTATCATTCGCCAGACGCCGCCGGCTCTAGCTAGCCTGAGTTAGATTAAGACTTGGAGCTCCGGCGAGCAGATCAGCTAAATGTGGGGAACGTGATCACGGACGGGACGAGGCGTAACCCGAAAAGAATACAGGGGCTCAAGGCCACAGAACCAGCGGCCTCTCCTTCCTGTCGAGAAGTTTCAGTGCTGCTACCTATACTGCTTTCTTCAGTCGGGCTGCCTGCAACTGCAATGTTATCAAGCTAATCCATGGAGTCGAAATGGAGGAAGCGAAATTACAACAATTCAAATGCACCTTCCAATTATCCACGTTTTGAGAAAGCGGGGAATTCTCTAAAAATTTCTAAGAACAGCTCCACCTAACGGCTAATGCGCGTCTTTTTTTTTCCTTAGTTTTTGAAGAAAGCGCAGGAGGCCTGAAGTTGTTTGCAATTTAATTTCTTCCAACGTACGGCGACGTCTCAATTTATAGCACCCACAGACAGGAACGCAGCGCGCCGAGCAAGATATACACTAATGACTAATTAAGCTGCTCCACAACCGGAGCAGAGAGGAGGAGGAGGAGGTATGAGCGCCGGCGGTGCACGACGACGATGTCGAGCGCGCGCTCGGGGCCGCCACGATCACGACGTACGAGGAAGCAGCGGCAGGGATGGCGAGGCCGTCACCGGAGGGGAAAGCGGACTGCTGCGCCATCTGCCTGACGGAGTACGCCGGGGGCGACGAGTTGGTGCGGGTGGTGCCGGATGTGCCCGCTCTGCCGGGGAAGGTTCTGGCCGCTGCCACAGTGCCCGCCCATGCGGCCATGGCACCGCGAGACGGCGGCGACCGCTGTTAAGGCGTCCACCGCGCCACCGGCCTGACCGTGGCCATCAAGCGCCTCGCACCGGCCGACGCCGACAGCCAGACCATAGCCATGAAGCACCTCGCCGCGGCCGACGCCGGCACAGCGCGTCTTCTTCCGAACGAGCCGTCCGCGGCGCACTCCAACGGTCGTCGGTGTCCCACCGGGGGTCGTACAAGGGGTCGATAGATGTATAATCGAGCACGAGCTCGAAATAAAGAAGGGCGCGTAACCAAAAAACAGAAACTCCAGAAAATGTCAGAAGAAAAAGCGCAGGCTGTAAAATTAGAGGTTCAAGACTTCCTTGATGCGAATGTCATACGCCCGGTCATGTACCTGGAATGG
>NC_028458.1:10156883-10164978 GCF_000263155.2 Setaria italica | reverse complement strand
CTGCGGTGGCCACCTGTTCATCGTCGGCTTCCACGGCCTCGTTCGCGACCCGGCCACCGCGGACCTCAGCCTCGTCATGCAGGGCGTCGACGGCCCGAGCCTCCACGACTACCTTCGCCTGCAGCGTCGCGGGCAGCCGGAGGCCACGGCGCGCGCCGCCATGTGGCAGCTTCTGACGGGAGCCAAGGGGATGCATGAGAGCAACATCGTCCACCGCGACATGAATCCCGGCAACATCCTCGTCGGCGACGGCCACCGGATCCTCAAGATCTGCGATTTCGAGCTCGCCAAGTACATGTCCGAGGCGCCGCCGTACGAGCCGGCGGGCACGCTCGCCTACAAGGCGCCCGAGATGCTGCTGGTGCTGCGCGACTCCGACGCGCGCGTCGACGCCTGTTCCCTGGGCTCCATCATGGCGGAGATCATCTATGGGAGGCCGCTGTTCGCCGGCAGCTACGGAAGGGAGCAGCTCGGCGTGCCGGACGGCAAGACATGGCCGGGGTTCCCGTCCACGCCGTTTGCCATCGATGTGCGTATTAGAAGGATCGACGAAACCAATCCAGCTTGGTTCTCGCGTGTATTTTGCTGGTGAGCTCCTCCTCACCAGGAACGCCCCAGCAGCACCGCCATAGCCACTCCCAGAGCTCGTAAATCCATCACTGTGATCAAGGCGGCGTGACTGAAGAGGCCGGCGGGCCGATCGGTTTCGTCGCCCCTCTCGTCTCCGGCGTCGTCCGCCGAGACCGGTGAGGACCAGGAGAAGCTATGAACCGGGGCGCCTGCCGGCGGCGGGAAGAACAAGGCGGTACCCCATTTGCAAAAAGACCCCTCATCAATCGCGATCCAATTGAGGGGTTCTGTGTTAAAATGTCCCACAATATTTTGCGTACAACCCCCTGTTTTGGGTTGGGGCTATTAATCGCGATCCGACATTTTACATAATACCCCCCAATTTGGATCCAATATTGTTCAAACCAGTCCGCTCACTACCGTGCCCTCCCCTTCCCAACCGTTGATGGCGCGGTGGCGCTCGCTCTGGAACGCCGCCAGTGGCGCTCCAAGTAGTAGACGAGCTCAGAACCGCCTCGGTTGCCGCCCGATTGACGCACTGCTCAACGGATGCTCTACCAGGGAAGGGTGTCTCCAATCCGCCACCGCCGCCGTCCTGGAAGCGAGCGAGGGGATCCCTCCTCCAGTCTCCTTGAATTCCAAAGGATCCAACTCTGCAGATGGAGAAGACCGCTAGCACCGCCACACGGTGACACGGGCTGGCCTAGGCCGTCCGAAGCCCGCCGTGTTCTTTAGATTTCTGGCATTCCTACAACTTTCTTTCAGATTCATGAAACTTCTGATGTTGTAGATGTTGTAATTTCAGATGCATGTGTTCAGTGGTGCTTGGTGTTAACAGATCCTCAATGGCCTCTCTAATGTTGCGAACGTTGTGATTCAGTAAGTTGCATCGTTGAATTCCTCGGCCTTTTTGGTTGTTGACTACATTCAGTATGTCTTGAGCATCTCAACCCCATGAGGCCAGGAGCCACAACATCTCTGAATTCTGGTACACCACCATGTAAGAGTAGTAATGACAAAAAAGCTCAACTTGTATTGATGTCAATCGGCCAGTACATATACACGATCATGAGTAGTGCGAGAGCAACTAAGATCCTATAATCTAGGGATATGACCGATTGACCAGGATTACAAACGGTGTGCCTATGGACCCGTTACAGACTAACAAACTTACAACCGATCATGACTAGCTAAACCAGGTTTCCTACACCCCCCTCAGTTGTAGCGTCGTGTTCACGGACGCACAAACTGGACTTGAACTCCTGAAACAAAGGTGTAGATAGACCTTTGGTCATGATATCTGCAAATTGCTGCCGAGACGGAACCTGAATGACACGCATGTGCCCCAGCTGAACCTTTTCGCGTACGAAATGTATATGAAGCTCCACGTGCTTCGTTCGCCGGTGATGAACTGTGTTTTCTGAGAGGTAGACAGCTGACACATTATCACAATAGATCACTGTAGCCTTGTCGACCAGAACGTGCAGCTCGCAGAGCAGGCTTCGCAACCAGCAAGACTCGGCCGTCGCGTTCGCCACCGCTCGGTATTCTGCCTCCGCGCTGGATCGAGACACGGTGGTCTGCCTCTTCGATGACCAGGAGACCAAGGTGTTGCTGAGGAAGACGCAGTATCCCGATGTCGAGCGGCGAGTATCTGGGCACCTGGCCCAGTCGGCGTCGGAGTAGACTGTGAGGTCGCAGGAAGAGGAAGCCGAAACATGAATGCCGTCGTTGATTGTCCCTTGTAGGTAGCGCAGCACCCGTTTAATGAGGTTCCAGTGGGCGTCGCGCGACGCATGCATGTGAAGGCACGCCTGGTTCACGGTGTAGGCAATATTAGGCTGTGTCATCGTCAGGTATTGAATAGCAACATCGATGCTGTGGTAGAACGTGGCATCGGATAGGAGCTCATCGTCGTTGGCGGAAACCTTGGGCTTTGTGTCGACCGGAGTAGGAACGGGCTTGCAATTCGCCATGCCCGCGCGATCAAGAATGTCTTCGGCATACTATGCTTGTGTGAGGAACAACCCTGAGGTGTCACGCCGGACCTGCATACCGAGGAAGAACCGGAGGGGGCCGAGATCCTTGAGAGCGAATTCTGACTGGAGCTGCTTGATGACGCGCTGGAGGAGCTCATCGGACGACGCGGTGAGGATGATGTCATCGACGTACACGGTACACAAGGGGGAACGAGATGACATGACCACACTTGTAGACGAACAGTGAGCTGTTAGAGCCAATATGTTTGAAGTCGATGCTGCGAAGATGGCCACCGAGACACTCGAACGAGGCACGTGGTGCTTGCTTAAGCCCGTGCAATGATATGACCAGGAGGCACACATGGTCAGGATGCGCGGCGTCGATGAACCCTGCGGGCTGATGGCAATATACACGCTCGGGCAAGTTGTCGTGCAAGAATGCATTTTTGACATTGAGTTGGTGAACAGGCTAGCGCCGGGCAGCAGCAAGGTGGAGAACGGTGCGGATGGAAGCTGGCTTGACAACTGGTGAGAAGGTCTGATGAAAATCAATGCTGGCGCGCTGATTGAATCCCCGGACAACCCATCAAGCTTTGCGGTGTTCCAGCGTACCATCTAGATGAAGCTTGTTCTTAAACACCCATTTGCCAGTGATCACATTTGCGCCAGGCGGCCGGGGAACCAAAGTCCATGTGCCGTTGGAGATCAAGACCTCATACTTATCACGCATGGCCGAGGCCCATTCCGGATTGTGGAGAGCACTGCATACCGAAGACGATGGCGCGGAAGGAGCTGTTGCGATGTTGGTGTACTTGGGGTTGGGAAGGCGAATGCCCGCCTTGGCATGGGTGATCATCGGATAAGCGACTGGAGGTGCAGGTGGCGGCGATGCTGGAAGCACTGAGGTAGATGTGGAGGCTTCAGGCGTGGCAACAGCTCCGGCAGTTGGATCGTGGGCAACCACCACGGTAGGAGCGGTGGTAGACAGGGTGTGTGCTGCAGCTGTAGTGGGCAATGCAGGGGCTGGTGTTGAGGCATGCGGTGCATCTCTAGAAGACACAGGCAAGACTACGCCACCTGAGGGTGACGCATGGGGTGGTGGCGGCACGGCTGCAGCACGGGGAGTACAGCAATGATGAACCGGCAAGCACAGGAGCGACGCGCACGATGTTGGTGGTATGGATCGCACTAGCGGCGGCTGCGCGCATGTCGTCGTGTCCTGCTGAAAAGGAAACACCAACTCATCGAAATAGACGTGTCATGAGATCATAATGCGTCGTGAAACCAGATCGTAGCACTTGTAGCCTTTTTGGTCCGCCGGGTAGCCAAGGAACACGCATGCGAGAGAGCGTGGCGCGAGCTTGTGATGGGCTGTAGTGGCAGTGTTTGGGTAGCACAAACACCCAAAGATCCTGAGGTGATCATAGGTTGCAGGGACGCTGAAAAGCAGCTCAAACTGGGTATGGTGCTGGCGGGGGTGACATGGACGGTGGTTCAGGAGGTAGGTGGCTGTGGCAAGTGCGTCAGGCTAGAATGAGGTTGGCACATAAGAGTGAAAGAGCACAGCACGCACGCTGTCATTGATAGTGCGGAGCACACGTTCAGCACGCCCGTTTTGCGGAGACGTATAGGGACAGGTGAGGCGCAGCACAATGCCATGAGCTACGAAGAACGCCCTACCATTTTCAGTTTGCAAGCACATGATAGGCAATTTAAATTGTGCACAAATGCATGGAAGGCTATGATAGTAGGAAGACATCAGACTTGTGGCGTAAAGGAAAGGTCCGGGCAAAGTGAGAATAATCATCCAACATCACAAGATAATATTTGTATCTAGAATTGCTCATTATTGGGCTCGTCCATACATCACAATGCAAGAGTTGAAATGGAAAGGAAGCAACATGAGTGGACTCAGAGAATGGCAGCCGTACGTGCTTGCCAAGACGACAAGCATGGCACGTATGAGTGTCAGACTTGGAGCATGAAAAACCAAATGTATTCAAAATGCGATGAAGAGGAGTAGTGCCGGGGTGACCAAGCCTAGCATGCCAGAGCTCTGTGGTGTGATCTACATGAAGGGCTTGATGATCTCCGGAGTATGGTTGAGCATTCTTGTTGTGCAGAGGATAAAGGTTGCCTGAAGAATCACATCGGAGGAGAGCCATCTTGGTGCGCAGATCCTTGATGGAGAAACCCCAGGGATCAAATTCAACAGACACAAGATTATAACACGTATCACGTGTTAGTGCACGAACAGAGATAAGATTTTTAATCAAATGTGGAGCAACGAGAACATTATTCAAGTGAAGAGGAGCTATGGCAGTAGGCACAAGAGAGCGGCCAGAAGAGGAAGCAGGAAACGATGTGCCATTGCCGACAATAATGTGACGCGGAACAGTAAGCGGGGAGGAGGAATAAAGAATACCGGAGTTGGAAGCCATATGAGACGAAGCCCCCGTGTCCAAGAACCATTCGCTAGAACCACCACCGTACGGCTGCTGCGTCGGCATGCCGTGAAGGGTGGAGAACAGGGCTGGCGGGACGCCAGAGGCGCCGGCGTTGAAGTTGGCGTCGTAGGAGGCAGATGGCGCGCCAAGGGCCATCAGTGCATGGGTCGAAGCAGCGCCAGGTCGCGGTCCTAGAACGCCAAGGCGTAGTGGCCAAGCCTGGACCACGCCCGTCCAAGGGTTGTAGGCAGATGCCCACTGCGGAGAGGAGGCCGGCGTCGAGGTCATCGTAGGTGGGCGCAACGAGTTGTTGCATCCTGATCCAGAGGAGTGATTCTTGTGGTCGGTGGCCTTCCACTTCTTGTGGCTGCCGCCGTTGGACGGGGGAGAGGTTGGCGAGGAGGACGTCTCGGCTTGGTTGGAGAGGAAGCTGTGGTGGCGGCGAGCAGCGCCGTTTGAGCCTCCATCTTCCGGGAGTACTCGATGCGCTTATCTTCCTGGAGCATGTAGTTGCGGGTGTAGAGAAAGGATGGAGGGGGCTTCTTGTCGCCGAGAACAATGATGGTGCTGCTGAACTTGTTGTTGAGGCCGCGTAGTGTGTTGACCACCAGGGCCTGATCGGTGATGGCGGCACCGACGTCGGCGAGGGTGTCGGAGAGCCGCTTGAGGCGCCCACAATACTCCGTGATGCTCATGTTTGGACGAAGACGGCTCTCTGCAGGCTGTTGTCAAGGAAGAGCCCAGTGATGGCCTGCCACACCTCATAGGCGCAGAGACAAGGCTTGTACACTGCATCCATGATGTCCTTTGTCACTATCGCGTAGAGCCAGGAGATGATGGACGCATCATTCTGCATCCACTTGGCGTCGTGGCGCATCAGGATGGCATCAAGGAAGCCGTCGACATGGTCGGAGAGGGCAAACTTCTGGAAAGTGAGCTCAAGAGTGACAGGGACATGGCCGTGGATGTTGAGGACGGCAATGGTGGCGGCAGACGGGGCACCAGGGGAGAGGGGAGCAAAGGCGTTGGTGTTGTGGGTGGCGGAGCTAGAGGAGGAGGAGTCAGCCATGGTGAGAGAGATCCAGCGGAAGAGAAAGAATTAGATCGAAGATAGCTGATACCACGTAAGAGTAGTAATGGCAGAAAAGCTCAGCTTGTATTGATGCCAATCGGCCAGTACATATACATTATCACGAGTAGTGCAAGAGCAACTAAGATCCTATAATCTAGGGATATGGCCGATTCACCAGGATTACAAACGGTGTGCCTATGGACCGTTACAGACTAACCAACTTACAACCGATCATGACTAGCTAAACCAGGTTTACTACACACCAGACTTCTGAGGGCCTGTTTGGGAAGGGGGTGTTAAAGTTTAACACCCCCTTTTTAACAGATTTTAACACTTTTGGTTGCCAAACACAAGTGTTAAAGATGAAGTGTTAAAATTTAACACCCCTCTTTTCATAAACACATGGAGGGGGTGTTAAAATGTGCTAAAAGTGTTAAAAGTGGTCCCCCTCCCCACTTATTCCCTGGTTGCCCCCCTCTCTCTCCTCTTCTCTCTCCTCCACTGCCCCCATCTTCCTTCCCCGATCCGCACGTCGCGCACCGCCGCCAGTCCGCCCGTCGCGCCGCCGCTGGTCCGCCCATCGCGCGCCACCGCCGGTCCGCGCCGCTCTTGCGCCGGGATGCCGCGCTGGGCAGCACGCGGCGGGTTCGCGCGGGCGGCCTCGCGCGGGCGGCGGGCGGCGGCCAGCGCGGGCGGCCTCGCGCGGGCGGCGGGCGGCGGCCAGCGCGGGCGGCCTCGCGCGGGCGGCGGGCGGCGGCCAGCGCGGGCGGCCTCGCGTGGGCGGCGGCTGGCGCGGCCGGCGGGCGCGGGCGCGGGCGCGGGCGAGGCCGATCCGGTGGTGTGGGGACCGGCGGGCGGCGCAGGTGGTGGCGGTGGGGGCTCGGGCGGGCGCGGTGGTGGCGTTGGGGGCTCGGGCGGGCGCGGCCGCTAGCGCCGCGGTAGGGGACGCCGGCGGCGGGGCGGGGCCGGAGGCGGCAGGCGCAGGGGAAGGGCCGACGGGGCGGCCGGCAGCACCGACGCCGACGCTGGCGCCGGGCACGGCGTGGACCGAGCAGGGGTGGGGCCGGAGGCGCCAGGCACAGGAAAGGAGGAAGAAGGAAGGAGGAGGAAGGAGAAGAAGGAAGAAGGGGTATTTGGCTGCCATTGAGAGGAGTAATGAGGGGTAAAGTTGTCAATTACAACCTAAGGTGTTAAATTTTAACAGATCATCCAAACACCTCAAGATACTAAAGTTTAACACCTTTATTTGAGGGTGTTAAAGTTTAACACCCTGTTAAATTTTAACACGCCCTTCCCAAACAGGGCCTGATTGGCGGTGAAATGCTGTCTGGCAAATCATTCATAATTTTTGGTTACTCGATTTGTGCATTCAACGCCAACCATTCATAATATCTTGTGTAACTGCACGATGCCACAGAGGGGATTCTCTGAAACTTTCTGGGACCAGGCTAGCTCACCATATGGCCAGGAAGCTTAAGATAAAGAAACTCCGGTGCAAAGTGCACTGCAATGGAGACTCACTTTATCTCTGAATGTTAGTGGTGGCTGCTGGCAAGCGAGGACTCTGATAATCTCGAGACTCCCAGCCATGTGAATATAATGGCTTAACACAGATAACGCCGAATCGCCGATGCTTGGTTCAGAACATAAACATGAAGCAGACACTATGCAGACGGGTGCTCTCTGAACTCAAATTGTGCTCAACAGATTTCTGGCGCTCGCCCCTGCAAAATTCAGAAGCACGGAGACGCTAAATGTTGCATCATTCTAACTTCAGATGTTTGCGTTCTAGAAGAGCTGAGTACCAATCGACTTGCTGCTCCATGAATTTTTTTAGACTGCTCCAGTTTAACGCTTTCCCTTCCGATTAAAATAAGTTTGTGAATATTATGAGTTTGTGATATAACTTCCATTTCTGCAATGAATTTATTTGGCTTACGTTATCGTCTGCCACAACATTTCTGAATTATATCATGCAAAGAATCGAATAGCAAATTAGCTAGACATCTCGGGGGGGGGGGGGGGGG
>NC_028458.1:10115042-10154853 GCF_000263155.2 Setaria italica | reverse complement strand
GTCAAGTTCTGCGACTTCGGGCTGGCCATGTCCATGTCCGACGCGCCGCCGTACGAGCAGGCGGGCACGCTCTCCTACAAGGCGCCGGAGATGATGCTGGAGATGCCCGTCTACGACGCGCGCGTCGACGCCTGGTCCCTGGGATGCGTCATGGCGGAGATCATCAACAACGGGGGGCTGCCGTTGCAGGGCGACGGCGAGGACGGGCAGCTCCGCGCCATCTTCGACGTGCTCGGCGTGCCGGACGACGAGACATGGCCGGAGTTCTCTTCCACGCCGTTCGCCGCCAAAGTGGTGCCGGAACTGCAAGTAGTGCATCGGAAGAATTGTCTGCGCGAGCTCTTCCCTGAGGCGGCGCTGTCCAAGGAAGGATTCGAGGTCCTCGACGGCCTCCTCACCTGCAACCCCGGCAAGCGGCTAACGGCGGACGCCGCGCTCAAGCAGCAGTGGTTTGCCAAGGTCGACGCGTTGGAGCTTCCAAGGAAAGATGAGGTGGCGTCGGCGTTGCCCGGGAAGAAGAAGCTGCGCATGGTTCCTGCGGCTTGTGCGAAGAGACGAAAGCTGCAGTGTGTGTAACTTTAGAATTCTTTGATCGTCTCGTGCATGTAAAGATCTGTACTCTGGTATTTTCGAGCAGATCATGTAATGGCTTCTCAGCTTCTGTAGTGTTGTGCGAGAGTAAATTGTATTGTCGAATCAATCTATCCTGTTCAGAATTATGCTAGGCCTTTTTGTCCTTGCATTTAATTTTCTGTAAGCAATCTCATGCTAAAATGCTACATCTCTGAATTTTGGTCTCAAAATTGAATGATGCAAACTGATCAATGTAGACTCTGCTCATTTGGGAACATAAATGCTTCTGTCAAAAAGAGAGAACTCCTTTGTGAAGTCTATATGTTAATCTTTGCCTGAGAGGCACTAGAAAAGAAGGGAAACTCTTTAAAAAACAAATCATCCGACCACTGAATTGATAGACAATTTCTGTTGGATCCAAAATTTTATAAATAAGCCACCTTGCATGTAAAATCGTATTAAAAGATATCTTCTCATAAATTACTGTCTCTACCATCTTAATATTACTAATTGGAAAACCCCAAGTGAAGCCACCTCAGATCCTAGGTGTACACTTTAGAAAAAGAGAGAAATCCTAGAAATTCAAAAAAAAAATCTGACCATCAACCGATAAACTCAAATCATCCTAGCCATTAGATTTATATTTTTTTAAAAATTACCCACCTATATCATTATGAAAATAGCCTAAAGTAACTCCAAAATCTATATCTAAATTACCCGCCTATGCTATTATATAAAATAAACAAAATAACCTCCTAATCTTTATCAAAATTACCCACTTATGCCATTATAAACAATATTTAAAATAACCTCCTAAAATTTAACCTAAATTGCCCACCACTACTACTTAAAAAATAACTTAAAGTAACCCCTTGAATTTGGATCTATATTACCCACATATACTATTATTAAAAATAGTGTGAGACAACCCTACATTTGAATCCAAATCACCTTAATTTTAACTATGCACCAATATATGATTCCCTGTCGTATATGATATAATATTAAGGTATATACACATAACATGTGTCACAATTTATAAATATACCGAGGAAGTGATGAGAATATAAATTTCTATGTTAAAATTATAGCTCAAACTTAGAGTCCATTGAACAAATTCAAGCGCATACCTGCGATACAAAATAAAAAGTTAAAGATTATAAATGTGAGCGGAAATGCTATAGCTCAAACTTAGAGTCCATTGAACAAATTCAAGCGCATACCTGCGATGCAAAGTGAAAAGTTAAAGATTATAAATGTGAGCAGAAACACTATAGAATAATTACTAACTAAAATCTTTGACAATCGAAAGAAGATAATAGATATCTATCCATATAAATATTGTGTTCAAATATTTAACAAATGGGAGATAGCTCAACGTAATAGTTTTATATCAATATTGCCTCATTTTTCCCATTGGAGACTCCCTATTAGTTCTCACGAGGCATGCTAGAAAAAATACAAATCATATGAATTCTCATAAAAATAAAAAAACATCAAACATCAATCCTGTAAACTCTAATAATCATAGTCATTGGTCTATCATATTTCTAAAAAGTTACCCACACACTTTATAATTATGAAAATATTCTAAAATAAACCCTAAACCTATATCTAAATTATCGAGATATGTCATTATAAAAAATAATCTAAAATAACTCTAAAATCTTCATCCAATTTACTCATGTATATTATCATAAAGCATAACTTAAATGTCATTCTAAATTTATATCTAAGTTACCCACGTACGTCGTTATTAAAAATAACCTAAAGTAAATACCTAAATTTTAATCTAATTATATTCATGTGCATCATAAAGAAATGTGCAAAAGTAAACTAATATATGATTCTAAATTGCCTATTTATGTCAGTGTTAATATAGAAATACTAAGTTAAAGTATATACGCATGATGAGTTTCACCATATAAATCATTTATACATGTATGTGAGGAAGTGATGAAAAATATTAATTTTTATGCTAAACACATTGTATGGAGGTGCGGTAGAAAATGAAAAAAGTGTGAATGTGGATGAAAAAGTGTATAGAATAATTACTAATTAAAAATTAATCACAACTGGATAAAGATAAGTACACATATATATGGGTATTATGTTGAAGTAATGAAAAAGTTAGAGAGTAGTAAGTAAAAAAATTGATTATTAGCTAAGAGCTTAATTTTTAAATATTTTTCAAGTACAATAGTTTGTAAAAATATTAGCCCGTGCGAAAGCACGGGTTGATGGACTAGTTATAAAAAGAATTAACCCAAAGTATCCCAATAACTGTTTCTAAATGATCCACAACTTACCAATACAAATTGGAGTCGGCGCAATAGGGGGATATAAGAGAATATGATCAAATACATAAGGAGATAAACAATATTGAGGAATAGCATCAATTTTTTAATTTTAAGGTCAATATAATTTCATACATATATTATTCAGAGAACTTCCAAATACAAATATATTTTTACGGTGTTGTTTTGTGTTTTTTTTGCCGTTCTCAGAACATTGTTATAGGCTGAAATAGAGTTCCGGACTTCGGCCACTCTTATTCGTACTGATTACTCTCTAAGCTCATGTACAAGGAAGACCCAAAAAGTGTGAATGTTATGTAATCACCATGAGATTAATTGCACCCTGCTTACACACGAAACATGATCAAATAAGATCTTTCTTTGGTATGGTATAGTCAACGGGGGCATGTGCTCCCAAACTTTGCCCCATTTGCCACAAGCAAGCAAATAAGAATGCACATTCTTGTAGCAGGAGCTTGGATGCTGTAGAATAGAGTGGTAGGAAGTTGGATATTGTTGAAGTGTTGGTAGAGTTATTGGAATATGAAGCCTGCCCCACTCTTTTCGCTGGTGCAAACAGGCTAGGTTGAGGTGGGCTGGTATGCCGCAGTGATGAACATTATTTATGATCGTATCTCAACTGCCATGAATAACTTATATTATTATCAAACCTAATTCGATTGCTGGTTCTTACAACATCGGTGTTGTCTAATAGGCGGTCTCATGCATTGACACGTAATTATAAGACGACTTAACAAACAACTTGTACAGGTTGTCTTCTTAAGTTGTCTCATAGTAATTCTATTCTCTTAATTTGTGCATAGGAAAAAAAATATTATGAGTTGCATGCAATCACAACTCGTACAATGGTAGAGTAGCCGTCTCGTAGTCCTAAAATCTAGCCTATGAGGTCGTTGTCTCTCATCACTCTTTCTCCTCCACATCAGTAAAAATCCTACATGGCATTGCATGAGACGACCTATAAGACTGCTGAGGTGTAGCAATGCACTTGCCCTGATAGAGAAAACTAGATTTGAAAGCTAATTAAGTGGTAAAAAATGAGTTGTTCAGCAAATTTTAGACTTCAGGGGGCCGTGGCCCACCTTGGCCATACAGAAGCTCCCGCCCCTGCTTACACGGTTGGCCCAGTGAACTTGTGGCCTTACCGGATCGATCACCGGATAATTTCGTAACCCTCAAGTCCCTGCAACAGGGGTCGGTTGTGACAGAGGATTTGGTAACTTGAAAATTTGCGGATTTAGCCAGGCATGGTATGGTAAGTTGGTAAGGTAAGTATGTAATCTTTGCCTCCCTATTTTTTCCTTGTGCGAGACTTCTTGCAGAAATCCTGGACGGTGTATGCAATGAATCCCCTATGGACATGCTGGTACAGGCACTGAACGTCGTGACTGACACTAGCTAAGCTTAACAGCCCATCTCGCTTTCAGCACCACATATATTTGGATCTCAATTTTACAGATTGCACAAAATCGCTTGAAAATTCAGTTGGTGACGCGATGCAAAATCAGATGTATTCTAGGGATCGAGTTGATGTTAGGTGGAAGAACAACATGATCTGCATGATCGGTATCCAATTTTACAGATTGCACAGGATCGCTCAAAAATTCAGTAGGTGACGCCATGCAAATCAGAAGTAATCTAGGGATCGAGTCGACCCCAGGTAGAAGGACTACATTTACCGTCGTCCATGGAGAGATCCTTCTCCTGGAGGCCATGCCCAGCACGATGCCGTCCCTGCGGACGTTGGTGCCTCGATCACGCCCTGCATCCCGTTCCTCCACTTGCAAGCGGAGATCTTCTTTGCTGCTTCCAGGAGCGTGGCGGCGGCGGATCGGATCGGTCTGCAACCGCGGCGTTCCGGAGCTCATCTACTACCTGGAGCGCCACGGGCGGCGTTCTGGAGCGAGCGCCACCGCGCCGTCGACGGAAGGGACGGGGAGGAGACGGCAATCAGCAGACGGAAATGAGGGACCGGTTTTCAAAAAATGTTGGACCCAAATTATTGGATCGTGATTAATACTCGCGATCCAAATAAGGGGTTTCAATGAAACATTCTGTTGGACATGTTTACACTAACCGCCTAAATTGGATCGCGATTAATCAGGGGGCTTTCTGCAAATGAGGTACTGTTCTTCCTCCTCCCGCCGGCGGCCGGAACCCGGCGGCGATGTGGGCTACCGACACCGAGAGGCACTCCGGTGAGGAGGAGCTCGCGACAGGCTGAAGTTTTGGCCGTGTCCATTCCCGGCTTCCCGCAGCTGGGAGCTGGCCTCTGTTCTGACGGACTCCATGGCGAAGTTCGATCCGACTCCATGGACGAGACCGTGGAACCCGATAATGAAGGGATGGCCGCGGCACGCCTCGTGGAAGCGCGCGTCGCGTAGGACCTCCCTCTCGACGCCGCTGTGCCGGCGTCGGCCGCGGCGAGGCGTCCGCCGGCGCGAGGCGCTTGATGGCCGCCTTGACGACGGCGCCGCAGCCGCCCTCGCCGAGGCGGCACGTCTCCTCGGTGCTGCCCACGGGGACGCGCGTCCTCTTGATCAAAGGAACAGCTTAACTGGGCCTGGGGACAGCGGCCATCGCGTCGCCGCTGTCTCGCTTTGGCATGGGCGAGCACTGGCCCCAGCCCGCCCCGGCAGAGCGGGCACGTCCGGCGCGCCCGGAGCCAGCTGTCGACGCCGCACTCGTTGTGGAAGAAGTGCCCGGCTGCCCGCATGCCGGCAGCACCCACACGACATGTTACAAGATCAGTTCAAAAACACAAGGGCTTGTATTTCTGCATGATGATCTTGGTGTCAAGAATTGTCTGAGCAGTAGACGTGTAATTCACACATTTGTGCAGCACAAATGATGAATTCAGGACAGCAACAGAACCTCAACTTTCGACAGTATCAGTTGCCAAATTTGGACAAAGTAGATGATCTGTTCAATTTGGTGGATGGACAGAGAACAATGTGCAGCTTGCTCCGCAAAATTTACCCCTTCAACTTCAATACCCTGGCAGCAAGAGCAACCACGGGAATTGGGATCCACTAACTCGTCGCTTAATTTGGTAGGGGGAGATAGAATTACACATGAATGAATTGGATTATAGTACACATGACAAAAGAATCAAAAGAATTGTCTCCCAAATCAAGCTTCTGCACATACCATTCCGCCGCTTTGGGCTAGCTGCAGAGAGGGCAGGGCACGAGGCCGTTCTCGTTGCACGCAGAGCAAGCCACGCGGCCGGCGGGGGTGACGGTGGCGCCGCCGGCGTCATGGAGCCAATGACTACCGCTGCACCCGCCGCACACCACGAACCAGGCGCCGCCGCACACCGCGCACGGGCCTTCCCCCGCGCCGCGCCGTGGCGCGCGCCGGAGCACGGGCCGGAGCTGGGACCGCTCGTGCAGCGCCACCACCTCGTCGGCGCCGCCGAGGTACCGCCCGTCCACGAACAGCCGCGGCGGCACGGGGAATGCAGGGGGCGGGTCGCCGCCGCCGCCGTCCTGCCCGCACAGCATCGCCCGGAGCTCCTCCCGGTAGGGCGCGTGCATGGAGACGTCGCGCTCCAGGAAGGCGACGCGGAGGCCCTCGAGCAGGCGGCGCACGCGCGCGCAGTCCTCGAACGTCTTGCGCACGCCGCGGAGCGACGTGGTGTAGAGCACCACCGCGCGCTCGCCGCCCGGAGGGCACCGCCGCTCGAACGCCTCCAGGGGGTCCGCGACTCCTGCTCCTCCTCCCCCTCCTCCTTCTCCATCGCCGCCGACCGGCACGCCGTCCCCGTGGTCGTCGTCGTCGTCGCGGCGCTTGGACACCTCGAGGGCCTGCGCGTAGGTGTCGACAGCGAGGCGGAAGGCGGCGAGCAGGTCCGGGTCGAATAGCGTCGCCGAGGCGAGGTCCGGCCGGCGGTAGCAGGTGTCGTCTTGGTGGTCCGAGCTGAGCTTCATCTTCTTGGCCTTGCGCGGGTTGACCCCCGGCGAGACGTTCTCCTTGTCGCCATCGTCATCGGCACCGCCGCCGGGCAGCTCGCGCGCATCCACCGCTTCATCAGCCGGCACCTCCTCCTGCGGCGCCGGTTCTTGGCGGTGGCCGCACGGCGTCACCGGCGGCTCCGGCGAGGGGCCAGCACCGGGAGGGAGCGCAAGGAGGACGTTGGACTGCGCGGCGGCGTTGGGGAACGACTGCAAGGTCCTGAGGATCCTCGATCTGAGCCCTCCCATTCCTCCTCAGCTCCGTCCCTCCCTCTCCCTCACTCACTCTCTGTGAGTGACACTGATGATCTGCACTCGCAATCGCCACTGGATTCTGTGGAACCGGGAGGGGAAGAAGGGGGCGGATTGATTGCTCAGCTTAGGATGCCGCAACGGTTTCAGTTCTTTGTTTCCCCCTCTGTTAATTATTGGGGGTGTGGTCGCCGGGTGCGGACGCCAAGGGTGCGTGCGCTGTTGGGTGCCTCGCAACGGCTAGGAGAAAGGAAGGGGCGGAATTGTCAGGGGAAATGCCACTCGCCGTTTTCAAAGGAAACGGGGTGGATGCGAGCAACGGCTACCTACGGACACAAAACAACACTACTACGTAGATCTAGCACCAAAATAAAGTTAAAAAAACAAAATAAAAAAGACACTCGACAAGGATTTGCTGAGCTGAAAATGTACATTGAATTTTCAAAAAAAAGAAAATAAAATGTACATTGCTCTACTGGGCAACATAGGCCTGATCAGCTCAGTACCATACGGTCAATACGGGCAGCAACGAACAGAAGGATGCGGTGCCAGAAGGTGGTCAGGCAATGACCCACGCTTACGGCTTTATTTATAGGATCATAATAATAAGTTCATAAACACAAGGCATAACAGCACACATTACGTCACGTTACAACAGGGGCGGAGGCCTCTATCGTCCGCCAGCCCTCTCCAGGAATCAATGTTCCAGCACGCTAACGAGTTACTACACCGGTAGTACAAAGCTTACGGCGGCCGCGGGCGACCGAGGCGGCATAGGCCGGCCTACTGCCCCCCGCAGCGGCGCCGCCGCCATCAAAAGGGAAGGATAACTACATACTGGGCAGCCTAGTGCTGCGCCAGCGGTGTCAGGTTAAGTACGATTACAATTCTCAAAGCAAATGGGAGATAATGTCCTAAACACACGGTGACGCATCCCATCCCAACCGAGACCGAGCAACCTTTATGTGCACCTCACAGCGGAGGCGCCCGGTTGGATCTGACCCTTGTTGTCGCAGTTCGCTGCCGATGGTTCTTGGGGGGCGGCGTTCGCCTGCCCCAGATTCTCAGCCTCCTTTGCTGCCTCTGCTGGAGGAGCATCTGCCTTCGTTTCGGCCACAGGCAGCGCAGCAGGTTCGGTCACGCCACCATCCTCTTTCTTCTCTCCCTCTGAAGATGCTGCCAGGAGCACCACGGGTTCAGCTGCTGGGGGCACTGCGGGTTCAGCTACCAGGCTGTTCTCAGTTTTCTCCTCTTTCTTCTCTTCCTCTACTACAGGTGCTAGTGGAGCTACTTCAGATTCAGCTGGTTTCACATCTGATTTATTTTCTGATTCTGGGGCAGCGACATTATTAGTCTGCTCTTGGCCTTCGGCGCCTTGTTCAGTCTTCTCTGCAGCATCTGCACCAGGGGCCTCATCTTTCTTCTCTTCACCTCCTTCGGTCTTCTCTGCAACATCTGCACTGGGGGCATCCTCTTTCTTCTCTTCTTCAGCATCCTTCATCTCCACATCAGTGCCTTCCAAAGTGCCACGGTCTACAGTTTCATTGGCATCGACTGCATCTGCATCTTCTTTTTTCTCCTTTCTGCCCCTCTTAGAGCTTGATCTTCCACGTTTAGGGGTCTTCTCACCTTCTGGGCTCTCTGTTGCCTTGAACTTCTCACTTAAGCGTGCTGACCGTCTGGGAGTATCACCTGCTTACAAGCTTTTTAGAGAGCAGCAAGACCTTGAATATTTGGGGGCCTACTAGTACCAGAGTTATGAAAAAAAAATATAACTGTGGAAGTGATTAACAAATGATGAGATCTAGATGCCTACTGGTTCCCCAATCAAACTCGGAAGATGCAGGGCCTCCAGGATGAGCTTTCAGGTACTGGGTCAGCTGTCTCTTGCTCTTGATCTCCTCGCCAGTTGGGGACACAAAAATAACCTCAAACTTTCCCCCTCTAATTGGGGCAAGCTGCAATGTCACAGGCAGAAGTTAGTGCTGCAAATATCCAACGAAACTAAATCACAAACATGGAACGAATCTAATATGTGAGGCTATGCATCAGCATCGATTTCTTACATATTACTAACATTGCACAAAGAGCCAGCCAAAAAACAAGTATATAAAACTGAGAAACAATGCCCAACAACACAGCTAAAGAAATGATTGTACGCTTCAAGAGTCTTCCCAACGATTTGCCACACATCAAGTTTCTTAATATTTGGATGACAGAATTTGTAATGTTGATGGCGAAATACTGAAGCTGGCTTAATGAGCTCAGAGCGGAGATAATTAATGAATTCCGCTTCAGATCCATTCTCTTTTTTTTTTGTGGGGATGTACTGTAACTTTTAATAATATCAATATAAAGTATACAATGAAAGTTGGTCCCACAGCCTACAGGAATTATCAGATATGAAAAGGGCAATACACAAAATGCATAAATAGATGCAAGGCTAATTTTCAATGGAACCACAAATTCAAAATTCTCGCTTGTAGTAACTACTTGTCTGAAAGGGGGGAAAAGTAATTATACCAAGATCACCCAGCCATGCTCTTAACAGTTTTTCAGTCTTTCTTTCAAAAAAGAGAAGAAAAGGAAACACTGGTGTATAATGCTACACTTATTCAAAAAGGTTAATATTCTCATCCAGTTTCTATCTATAAGTGAGCTTGTAGTTTCAACAATTTTGTCTACAGGAGAGGGCTCCTGGTTAGTTGGATAAAAACAGCATCACAAAAACCAAATTGCTAAGGAGATATGGATGATGCAACCAAGTATCCTAGTTTTCCCCTCATTCCATAGTAAACATGAAATAAAATAAACAACATTTTTGGTGGAACCAGGCTAACAAGCACACACCAAACCACCACACAGCATAGCTAAAACAATTCAAGCAAGAAGAAGAAGAAAAATATACAATAGAACCAAATGAAACAAAACCAAGATAAAAGAACCTAATATCAGTCAAGATATTGCTAAGGACCAGATGAATTTGTAAGGGACACAGATGCAGGTGCCTGTGTTCGAATCGGTAGCGGTTCTCCAATTCAGATAACTCTAAAAAGTATGATTCGTCTTAACTTTTCCTTACCAAGGAAAGAGACCCTCTCAGGCATTCTTTTTTAGAAAAATAAGGGATTCACATAATAAATACTGCTTTATGTTCATTTTCACTTTTAACCAAATATATGTATGCATTTAACATTTGTTAAGAGTACATCTCTGCATGTTCTTTAATATATTCTGCATAAAGATCCACAAAAGACACAGCGGCTGATGTAGGGCCCGTGCTGGGAGTGCTGCAGCATTGGTTTTAGGTCCCAAACACTAGAATCTGGCCTATATTCTGTTAGCTTAACACATCTGCACTGGCCCAGCCCTGGGTGGAAGACGTTGGCTCTGCCCCTGCATCCACCCCATCTCTCCAGTAATCTAAGTTTCATCAAGGACAGCTGTGCTGCCATGGCATGCTCCTCTTCATTGCTGGCCACATCTCCTGCCCTCCTTCATCATCCTGTCTTCACCCTTCAGCTATCGTGTCTCAGCTGCGGCGCCGCAGCCTAAGCACACCAGCCAAACTGCTGTGCCATGTTTGATGCGAGTCAACACAGCAAAAAAAAATTCAGGCACGCACATCATGGTAACACTGTTGTCAATCCAGATATAGTCTCTAGAATAGCATCTAACTATAGCAAAGGGATTCCAAAACATCAATGCAGGCCAATACAACCCAATCATTAATGAAACTCGTCCATCCACCAACCAAATTACGATAGAAAATGACAATGAACGCAATCAGTCATATATGTAAGCAGCACAAGCTCAGAAAACCTACAATCTTACCAGACCTAGAACACACAAGTTATCACTAGGTTGCTAAAATTAACTGGTAACCGTTTACCACTGTCCAAAAAGTCAGTATAGAGGTGGGACCTTGATTTCCAGGACTCGTGTTTGAACTCTTTCGCCCTTCTCTTGATGACATACCTGCCACACACATCCTTAGGGGAAAAAGGGCAAACCGACAAACTTTGTTTTGGTGCTTCTTTAAGAGAGACATTGTTTTAAAAAGCTTGAATTTCTCGCCTCGAGTTCAATTATGCCTCATCCCAAATCATGGATGTTTAGCAACCAAGCAGGGAGTTATAAAGGAAAGCATTGAGCACATATTTCCAAAAATTGTCATGTGATACAGACACTATTGGATTTGGAATCGTCCAATCAAACCACCCATGATGTTTAGGATGCCACGTAGTTAGATAACAAGAAGCAGGGACCTCAGATGGGCTTCCGGAAGAGACCCAACCCAAGATAAAATGGTTTTCACCATGAGAACGAACCATGCTACGCACCACCTGCACTGCTTTGCAAGAAGCTAATAAGAGCTAAAGGATGCTCTCTGAGATTTAAAATCACATACACAGATAGTCTAACACGTCCAAGACATGTTCGTGCAGAAACAGACCAACAGCGTCAAGGTTGCAACAAGACCTTGCAGCTTAAAATTTGTTAAAAAGGATGCAATGGAGGCCCTAATACATCTAAAAAAATGGACGCCCTAATGAAAAGGAATCGAGTGGAGCAGGCAGACCAAAGCTGCAACAGGGCCGAGCTAATAAAGCCGTTAGTCTACAATACCCGCACATGTCGCGAATGTGGCAACCCAATCGCGAGCCACGGGGGACGAGCTCAAAATTAAGCTCCAAAACCTTTTAACCGAGCCCGCATATAGCCACAGACTCGGTAAAACAACAGACGCCCCACCGAACGGCACGAATCAAGCTTCAATCGAGCTCGGAAAACCTAGAAACCGACGCCCCGACCCCAACCGCTCGAACAGCGAAACCGCGGCGAAATTCGCAGAGACCGAGCCCGAGACCACCGGATCCGAGCGCTAGCACGCCCCCGCAGCCCTCGGGGCAGCGACCCCCGGGCCCGAAGCGAGCGGCGAGCAGAGAGGACGCGAGGTAATTGGGAAAGGGGGGACCGGCCGAGCGGGCAGCGAGGGCAAACCTTCTTCGTCCAGCCGGAGGGCGCGGGGAGCTCGGTCACGCTGGCCTCCTTCTTCTCCGGCGTCTGCTCAACCGCCGCCGCCACGTGCTCCTCGCCGGTCGCCATGCCGCCCGCCGGGTTTCGAGTTTTCCCTTCCCGCTCTCGCTGTCGGAATTCGCAAAGGCGCTCGCGCTCGTGCTGCTGCTGCTGCTGAATTGGGGAATGGATGGGAGCGGGGGGCGACGGGTGGGGACGGCAGAAATAACGGCCCTCCCGGCGTCCTGCGCCTCCAAGTGCCTCGGCCACGCAGACGGCGTGGCGAGGCGGAGGGCGCACGAACCCGGTGCACGGACCCGTGTGAGGCTGTCGGCAGATCCGTGCGCAAGCCGAGAGGCGGACGGTCATGGACCGGGTGCAGGATCTCCCCTCGGGGGCAAACGGCGGGACCGAGAAGGTGGCAGAAAACCGCATTGCATTCCGCGAGTCTGGACGGTTCTAGTCCGCTGTTTTGGGATAGGCGGTGCGCCCGAAGCGAAGTGCGGTACGGATCTCGGAGCTCACGGACACGTGGGGTCGCAGATTTAAGGGCCCCACGTATCAGTCAGGATGGGTCGTTTCGGTCCACGTGGCCTTGGGCCGCGCGTTGGTAGGCCAGGCTCGTCAGCGAGGACACGCGGCGAGTCGCGATTGGATGGGGCTCGGATAGTGCGCTCAGAGGTAGGTGCGACGCTATCGGGCGCCGGGCACGTGCTGGGCGGGAGGATTACGTGGGATCTGGGAGGAACACGTGGCCCGAGGGAAAGACGAAATGGTAGAGGTCGTCGTTGTTGCGACGTTGCCCAATGGAGACTGGATGATGCCCGCGACTATACATCGCGTATGCGATGGATATCAACTCCGTGCGGCGCGCCGGCTGGTATGTCTATTTCAGCTTAATAGTCATTTCATATTCAATCTAGTAGATAAAGGAAGTTTGATGTAGCTTTGACTATTACGGTCTGTTGCTGGAATGACAGTGTGTGCACTTGGACTAGCCTCTTTATGAATAGTATTTTTTTCTTGCAGGCTGACTTCTCTTAGGGTGCGTTTGGTTTGGAGACAAGAAGGGATGGGACGGTGCCGTTCCTATTTTTTGGGATGGGATCATCCCGTCTTATGTTTGGTTGAGAGGGATGAATTCATCCCAGTTTTTTGTTTGGTACGATGGATTGAAAACGAGGGACGGATGGCTCGGGTAACACCGTTAGCTACATGTGTTTAGTGGGACCCACATGTCATATATGGGCCCACATGTCATCTTCTTTTCTTTTTTTTTTCTCCTCATCCTTATCTTCTCCAACCCGCTAGAGCTCCCGAAGGCCCAGGCTGCACGGCCCCTGCTCGCCCGCCGGAGCTCCGCGCCGCCCCCGCTCGCCCCCGCCGGAGGTCCCTGTCGCCCCGGCCGCGCCGCCCCCGCTCGCCCCCGCCGGAGGTCCCAACCGCGCCGCCCCCGCTCGCCCCAGGCCGCGCCGCCGGAGGTACCCGCTCGCCCCAGGATGCGCCGCCGGAGGGGCCTGCTGGCCGTGGGCACCGGCCGCGGCGCCGGGGTGCTCGCCCCGCCGGCTGGACCCGCTTGCTCCGGCGGCCGCTCGTCCCAGGCCACGCCGTCGGAGGTCCCTGCCGGCCGCCGACCCTGGGCACCGGCCGCGCCACTGGAGGACCCCGTCCTGCCGGAGACGAAGCAGCCCCGCGCCAGTCTTGCGAACGGAGAAGGACGGAGCAGACGGCGCCCGAAGTGGGATGACTCTGTCCGCTCGTTTTGGCCGGACGGGGTCATCCCGCATCTTGGGAGCATATTCCCATTTGTGGACCGTCCCGTCCCTCGTGACTCCGAACCAAACACTATCAAATTTGGGACCGTCCCGCCCCGTCCCGTCCCGTCCCCGGTACCAAACACACCCTTACACTACTTAAGCATCTTCCCTGTACATTGAAAGTGACTCTTCTTTATGTCAAGAGTAAAAAAATTGTTAGGTAAGATTAAATTTAAAGTATAGCTAGTAACTTTTCTTCTTTATTTCTTATGTGTTCTTATTTCCTTTGTATTTTCCCATGCTTATTTCATATTTGTTTATATCTTTTTCTTTCGCAATATTAAAGTGTTCTTTTCTTCCTCCTTCTTCTTTAGATCATTTATATTAATTTTATTTTTCTTTTTACTCTCCCTTGCTCCCCATCTCCCATCATGTTTTCCTTTTTCATCCTCGTATTTCTTATTGTATTCTTTTTTATCCATTCTTTCTTCACTTATTCCATTATTAAGTTTAGTTAGTTTTCATCCCTCCTTTACTTGATATATATAGTTTTATCTATTTAATTTTTATAGATTATATATTTATTTAATGTTTCTTCTCGAGTACCTAATTTATCTTTCATTTTTTATTTTTTTATTTTCCTTTCTCTGTTATTTTTCTTGTTTTTACTCCTTTACTTTTTATTATTTATGATCTTGCATATATTTTTTCATATTTTTCCTTAGTACATGATTAGCGAAAAGGCACCTTCTAATTTTATATTTTAAATTAATCCACTGTAGAATTTTTGCTACTACTTAGTATAGTTAGTTGTTCTATATATGTTCTATATCCATAATGTATTTGTTCCAAGTGTGCAACTTTTTGTTCGATGAGTTTATATATTTTGTTCTAGGTGTATAAATATTTGTTCTGTGAGTTTTTACGATTTGTTCGAGGTATGTAGATCTTTTGTTCCATAAGTTCATATAGTTTGTTTAATGTGTACAACTAATTTGTTCCGTGGGTTCATATGATTTATTTCGGGCATATAATTTTTTGTTCCATGAATTCATATAATCTGTTCGATAAGTACAATTATAATTTGTTTGATGTACGAATCTTCCAACTTAATGCTCATTCTACTATTTTGTCCTACACGACCAAATTTTCAATCTATTGTTCGCGTCATACAATCACTTGTTTTGATGTTCAATATTTAAATTATTATTTATATTATTTGTTCATCATGTTACTTTTTTTGATCGCATCATTCTAGTTACTCAAGTACTTGTTCGTTGTAATCAAAATTAATATTTTATTTTAAAAAGATATTTTTAAAAATTTCACCCAAACATAGTCATGTGTGGTCTTGTTTTGAAGATCTTATCATAAAAAATATAGTGACGCAATCAGAATTTTATTTTGATGATTAATTTGAGATTTATAGCTTTTTTTAGTTCGGATATGTATGCAGGTGGATGATGTCATCATTTTTTTCTTCTATTGTATGCATGCACACCAGTTGTCTACATCTCATTATTTAATAACGCATCGAATGTGTTGTTGGTGCCTGATGGGCTAAGCTGCTGCAGTGCGGACTACTTTTTGTTCGTCGAATCTGTCACCTTCGATGACACATAGACACACACTTGGATGATTGCCCTACGAGGGCATGTACAACAGTTGAGACAGTTGCTGTCTGCAAGCATTTACCACATCAAACATAGATAGCAAAACAAATAACTTATACAATGATTGCTATTTAACTGTCTGCAAACTATTAAATGCACGAATATATCCATGATCAAGTATAAGTAAGACTATGTATATCATTTTATTGCTTGATAGTAGATACTAATGGGATCAAGCACAAAGATGAACATACAAAATAAAATTTCTTCATGACCATCAATGTAATAGGTCTACCTCTCTCCTCAAATGGCGTTGATAACTCACCTTTTGGTCCTGCCAATGTAATGCATTATTCTATGTAAATTGACTTAGTAGAAATCAAGAGAACGAGAGTCGTATCCTCATCTTTTGGATTTAGAGGCTTCAGCCACACTGTCTCTTATCTTGTTACAAGATGATAAAGAACCCTTGGAGCTATATGGATAAGAGAACATTCATATGATATTGAAATTTCCATGAAGACCACATTGTTATTCTCTGCGCACTTTGAATCCTCCTCTGATTGTTCAGGCTGAAAGAAATCTTCAGGATCCAAAGCCTGATGATCTTCATGTTGTGCACAAGCCTCAGTACTGTTCTCATTTGTGGACACGCCAACACACTGGATCGAAGTGCGCTCACGCGGCAGATCCCGTCCATGCCTAATCCGCCAACTACTTGGTGCCCAACTACTTTGCGCCCATCTAGCATGCAACAACGTCGTCCTTGTTGTGTCCAAGCTGCTCCACGCAGCCACGGCTACGTCCGCGTTTAGGGAGAGACCACGCTGCCGCCGTGCCGTCCATTAAGAGCTTCGTCCAATCCAGCGAATGGGTCGATGAATCCGAACGTGAGGGACCGGATCCAGCTGCGGGATACCTTCCTCGCCGCCCACGCAGACCGGCCTGGCGTGCACGCACCGTCGAGGACGATGCAGCTAGCGCCTGCGAGTCCCGGAGCCGCCACGCCGTACTGCCCTTCCCATCGTCGGTCTTCATCTCCCATGTAGCTGTGGCGGATCCACTTCGGATCTACGGGTTAGACACGATTTAGCCGCCTGATATGCGACACTCATGCCTAAGCCCAATAAACACGAAGTGCCGTTGGATTTTCCTCCGATTTAACCACTTGAACAGGACCGATTTAGCAGACTCACACGAAGGTGAGCGGTTCTAGAGAGTACAACAAGTCCACCAAGATAACAAATTAACCACTGGATTTAGTTGCGAAAGAACATCAGAGTTTTACAAGCTTTCGGGAAACAACAGAAGGTAAAACGCTAGCGAAAGCAATCGTCGGGGTCGGATGTCCTGGTGAGGCCGGCCGGGACATCACTGATCCCTTTCCTCGCCGTCCGAGGAGGGATCCCACTCGACCGTCCAGCCCGGCGGGAGCTGGGGCGGCCAAGCGCCAGCAAGGGAGGGGTCGGGAGCAGCAACTTCACCTGAAAACAGGAGCCACAACAAGGCTGAGCTACTAAGCTCAACAAGACTTAACCGATAGGAGTAAAACTACTCCACACTTCTAGACATGCAGGGCTTTATGGCTGAGGGGTTTGTTTGCCAAAAGCTCTAAGTAAAACTATTTTCAAGTTTTAGCTCCGGTTCTACGTTCATTAACCGGTCTAGATTTTGCAACCTATTCTAAGCAATCATAGAGCCAACAAGGTATGAAAATATATCAACAAAACCATGTCATCATCAGATTCCTCATTTACTCAGGGTGACATAGTGATCAAGCAATCTCAAACTGTGAGAGGCAGACGAATCAATTCGAGTTCTTTAACCATGCATGGTGAACCTAGCCTCACGACATCCACGTACCCGGAGGTCGCTTCCTGTGTCGGCCTTCCCCATCAATCCCCTAACCCGTGTCGGGCCCATTTCCTTTGGTGCAAAGTTCCACAGAACCGGCCTCTGCTGTTCTGTGGCCACGCATGCCACCACGTGCGACATCCAGCAGGGGAAACTCCGTTCCAAGAACAATGGGGCGACCGCTCACGTCTAGGTTCAATCCGGTACTAGACTTCCTCATCCCATACTAAGTATGAGGCTAGTACTTTCAAACACTTGATCACGAACACCACCACTGTCGGACCTTAGCAAGTTTTCATAGACAGACGGGGCAACCATCCGTCCACCAAAGAGTTACCAAAAACCCTGCCCCGTCCATCGTCCTTATAGTTATAACAGAAAGGTAGGCATGCAACTCCTACAACTCGCGAGTGACAGAGAATCACTCGGCTTTTACCATTTCCTAGTTAAGCAATGCAACTACTCGGTCCAACAGCTAGTGTTCAGATCATGGGGATAACTAAGTCATGCATCTAGGGTTTCAAACAACTCCTGTACGTAAATGCACAAACATGTTACAGAAGGCATGCGCAAGTTTGGAAACAACGCAGGGTTTTCATGCAACCGAGGCTTGCCTACAAACAAGGAGGAGGGAAGCTGCTCTTCTGCTTGGACGGCTTCGACTTCTGGAAGCGGGAGCTCTGCTGCTGCTTCGTCTTCTGGCGCCGGGTGTAGCTCGTAGAAGCCATCGGCGAGGCGTAGCTCTACATGAATGCAAGGCAAGAGTTAGCATAGACGGTTATTTTAACAGCAACACTGGCTCGCCTGAGCCCAGAAACTAGCGACAAAGAGTAGGAGGGTGGGGAGGTTCAAGAGAGCTGGTGAAGATCAAAAGGCAAGGGTCGGAAAGGAACTTATGATCTGATCCTTGAACTAGAGGATGTGGTATACTAGGAAATCCTCAGACGCAAGCGCTGAAGGGTTCCTAAGTTTTACACATACACCCTCGGGTTGAAGAAAAAGATCACAGCCGAGCCCTCGGGCGAGGCGGATAAGGGTCGGCGGAACAGATAGGGTTGGGCGAGACGGAACCGGGGTCGGGCGGATAAGAGGGGTCGGGCGAAGCGGACTGGGGTTGGCAGCTTACCTTCTTCCAAAAAGGAAAGCTTGGGGTCGGGAAGAAGCAGACTTGGGCGGAGGGACTAAGGCTTTGAACAACGGCTAAGACCGATAGTGCTCCGGCAGCGGCGGTGCTCCTTGTGGATCACAAGTGAGCTCTTACGCAGCAGGAGGAGCAAGCAGCTGGGTGGCTTGGGGAAAACGGAGGGGAGCTGAGAGGAGAGTTCCTCAAGAACTTAGCGTGTGGCGCTGGGAGCTTGAGCAGGGAACAAGAGAAAGGCTGAAGGCAACAATGGCGGAGGGAACTCCGGCGGGCTTGTGCATTCCCTTTTATAGCGGCCGGAATGGAAAAGGAAAGCGTCGCGGGAGAGAGAGAAGGGGAGCGGTGCGAAGGCCGGGGAGAAGCAATGGAGTGCTCTGCCGAGACGGCGATTGAGCGAAGAGGGCGGTGGTGAAGGACTCGGGGATGACGCCAGCGGTCATTGGGTTCCGTCGTCAGGGCGGCGCAGGAGCGGGTATGCCGGTGGTTGAGATTTGGCGGAGGCGGGCGTCGTCGTGCGGAAGATTTGATAGAAGCGACCGGTTTAACGGCGCTAGAATCGAGGGCGCACAGGTGAAAAGACAGGCAGCCGCGGGCGCGCGGGCGAGCGCGGAGCAACAGATTGTCGGGCGGCTTCTAACAGGGCGGGGAAAGGAGCTGTCGCTGCTGTGGTCGGGGTTGGCGATGGAGGAATCGTCGTGTAGCGGAGACCAGGCGGCGCGACTGAGATCAAAGTGACGGAAAAGACGGGCGACACCAGGCTCTGGGGCCGGGATCTGGCGATGTGATGATGGGCGCGGGAGGCGAGGCGCTGCAGAAAGGTTGCAGAGGGGCTTCCGCCGCCATTGGGGAAGGGGGCGCGAGGATCCATTCGGTCGCGAGCCAGAGACAAAACTGAGTGGCGGGCGTCGAAGAAGATGAGCCACGCGGTGGGGAGACTCTGAAGCGGGCATGCAACTCGAGTGCGCCTGTCGCGGAAGATCTGGGGGAAAAAGATCTCGCGGGTCCACCGGGCGGATAGAACGGACGTTTGAGGAAGACTTAGAAGGATCCGACGGTGAGCCGAGTTCGCCGGGGTCGGGATCGGAGCGAAGCGGGGAGGGGTCGGGTCTCAGGGGTCGGAACCAGGCTGAAGGCTGAGCGCTCAGGCGCGGCTAAACAAGA
Source organism: Setaria italica (assembly GCF_000263155.2). NCBI lineage: Eukaryota > Viridiplantae > Streptophyta > Magnoliopsida > Poales > Poaceae > Setaria > Setaria italica. Next base: position 10,135,209 of record NC_028458.1, on the reverse strand, counting down.
CAGATGACTAAGATCCAGGGCTAGGATTAAGGTTAACCCGGAAGATTAGGGGCCGGTCGTTACAGTCGCGGCCTTCTCCACACGCGCGGCGATTGATTTTTGCCGCTGATCTCTCCGTACCAAAACGCGCTAGACGTAGCTGATCGGTCGCAGCGGTCGTCGAGTGGAGACGATAACCGTCCGTTTCTTCTCAGAGAAGAGAAAGGGGAAAGCTGCCGCCGCAAGGAAGAGAAAGGCCACAAACAAATCTGGAACTACTACATGTAAGAAGAAGAAGGCTGCAACTAGGACTGGGAGTAACTGATGCAAATCTGAGAAGATGAAGCAATTATTTTGTGCATGATAGATAGTGAACGACAAATAGTTGTTTACTCCTCTTTTGTGCAAGACAGTAACTGTCTTGTCCTTTTACTTGTGCAGGCTGCACTTATGTAAGCTAATTAGGTACAAGTTTAAAGATGCTAAGCACCAAGTAGCACGTTATGCTAACTTTAGTAAGGTGATGGATTATCTGGATGCTAAGCACTTCACTTGTTCTGGGCAATGCTAAATTATTTTCATCCTTCTTATGTCTCTGAAATTTCTAAGATCAAGTACAGCATGCCATTATTTGATGACGCTGATCAATCTGGCATATTCCATAATTTATTCAACCCGTACAAATCTCAAATTGTATTTGTTTTAAAAAGGTACATCAATTGTTACAGGAGCCATTTGCAAAAAGAATCATCCCTCCACCGCAGCCAAATCTCCGGCCGCTCCACGTTGGTTTCCAGGTTGGCCAGCCACGTCGGCAATTGGAGCAGGTTAAGGCCCGTTTGGACCGGTGATGACATCCAAAACAAGTTTAGTGTGCTAATTCTGCAATTTGAGAGAAAGCTTGAGGTCCGACCATGCATTCTACTCAAATTAAATTTTGTGGGATTATTATCAAATTCTTGGGGTTGATACATTCAACCTTTTGTCAAGTGCAAAAAGGAGAAGCAATATCTTGAATTCTTGACCCAGCCACACTTTGGTTGAGTGTTCGTATCAAGACATTAAGACATTAAGGGTATGTTTGGTTGGGCTGTGAGCTGTGAAAAAACTGCTGTGGACTGTGAGCGGTGGAAAAAACTGCTGTGAGCTGTGGAAAAGTTGAAAGCCGTTTGGTTGCAACAGCTGTAAAACTGTAGGTTTGCTAAAGGTCTGGGATACGATTGATATTCAAATTGATGTAAAATACTGTGTTGTTCACTAATGCAAATTACCATTCTAGAAAGGAAATTTATTTTTTAAAATTTTGCATCCACCATTAACATCGTTAACCATCTTCGGTAGTGTAAATGATGAAGAAAAAATATATCATTTGGCCACATGCTCTATGTATTGCCACCCGGGGTGTTACAGCTACAGATTGCTGGTCAGAAGTTTATCTTGAAAGCACTTGATGCTCTGCCATCAGCAGCATCTCGGTACACAATTGATGAAAAATCACATCCATCTAGTTATGCCTGCACACATGTACTCTTCGTTCCGGAAAAATCCCATGGTTCCAGAGAGAGGAAAAATGAAAGACGAAATTACAGCTTGCTCTCGACTCTTCATTCATGAAACTAGAGTCTGTATTGTACACATAAGCTCGCAATTGAACATATACATGGCATGTGAGTACATCCACCGTCACAAGCAGTACAACCTTATTGATTCTCCCTCTCATACAAAATTGCAAAAAGAAAATGCAGTAACTAAAAGCGCGTGGCTGCAATGCGGCGCGCTGGCTGGACCGCAGTGCAGATCGGACAGGGGAGGCGGCCGGGGAGAAGAGCAGGAAGGGGAGGTGGCCGGGGAGAAGAGCAAGCGCCCGGGAGGATAAGAGGGGGTCGGGGAGGACCAATGCCGGAGTGGAGAGGGCGGCCGCCGGAGAGCCAATCGAGCAGGGGAGACAGGGAAGGAACACCTGCGGCTCGCCGGAGCTGAGGGGGAGCACGAGCTGCGGGCAGCCGGAGCCGAGGGAGAGGGGGGCCGCCGGAGATGCCTGCCGCTACCCGCGGGATGCCCGTCGCCGCGCCGCGCTGAAGACAGAGGGAGAGAAGGGGGACGCCAGAGCTCGTTGAGGGCGCCGCAGGCGTGGGCTGCGGGGCGCCGCCGGCGAGGGGCGGAACCCTAGCACGCCTCGTCTGCTATCGGGACCGAGAGGAGGAGAGCGGCGAGACGGGAAGGACGGTGGAAAAAAGAAAACGAAGCCGTACGCCGCAGCGGGAAGGCGGGTAATTTCGCTGAAGACTCCCTTGCAGCCGTAAAAGCAGGGCTTCTGTAGTGAGGGCGTGTTTGGATTGTTGGAAAGTTTAGTCCTGTCAAATATTCGGATGAAACAGGAGCTAATCATAAAACTAATTGCAGAAGTCCTAGACTAATTCGCGAGACGAATCTTGAGCTAATTATAAAACTAATTGGAGAAGTCCTAGGCTAATTCACGATACGAATCTATTAAGCCTAATTAATTTATCATTAGTAAATAGTTACTGTAGCACCACATTATCACATCATGAATTAATTAGGTCTAATGGATTCGTCTCGCGAATTAGCATCTATATGTGCAATTAGTTTTGTAATTAGTCTATATTTAATATTTCTAATTAGTATTAAACATCCGATATGATAGGAGCTACCCTAAATGAATTAGAGAAAAGTTGCTTTTTGTGAAGGCACCTGGAAGCCCACCTCTTTATCTAGCCTTTGATTTTTTTTTAAACAAAGGCAGGTTTCGAAGCTAAACCAAAAGCATCCTAAGTCGTTGTCCAAGTGCAGTGGAGCTAAGTGCGTACGTTCTTCAAATTCTACCGAAAACCAGGGAAAACATGTCTCTCAGGAGAATCGGAATCAATTTCTCTCCTTTTTCTCCTCAAAAAACACAATCGTCCTAAATGTCATGGCTAAGCAGTAACATCCCAAAATTCTTATCCCCCATCAAATATAGTTGTAGGTCTAGTTTCTTGAAAGTTGAAACAATATTCAACGTGCGGTTTATTGCATTTTTAAGATTTAACTTTATATAAAGCGTAAATGTTTATTTGTGCTTTTGTTTTTTTAGATTATTTTATTTGTGCTTTGTGTAAAGCTCGATACAAAATAACTTGGGCTGTAATCCAAAACCAAACAACGAATCGGCGGCTAAACGACAAATCTCGTCAGGGCCTACATGCTACTACGCCCTCACATACCGAGCTCCGGCCCACCATTTGGAAATGCGGCCCATGATGAGCCCGCCCCTGCTGTCGCCGTCCCCCTGCTCCCTTCTCCGCTTCCTCCGCCTCTGCCACGCCCCTCGCCGCCGGAACCCTACCGCCGCGCCGCCCACTCCTTATACTTTCCGCCGCCGCCCGCTGCTCCTCCTCCCCGTCGCCATGTCCTCCTCCGCCTCCATCACTGCCCCCAACTCCGTCGTCGCGGACCCCAGCGCGCTTGCCCGGAAGGTCGCCGCCATCCGCGCCGCCGGACCCTCCAAGCTCCAGGCAGGCACCCATTTCGTGCTTGATACCTTCTGTCGTGTAGCATTCTTGACGTGAGGAGTCGTAACTAGGCTTTGCCATTTGCGCAGGTCATCGCCGACTTCGACGGTACGCTCACGCGGTACTGGTACGACGGCGCCCGCGGGCAGAGTACGTTTTTGTTTCAATTGCATCAGTTTAGGAGGTAATCAAGGTTTTGAATGTGTTGAGAGGTTTTATCTGTGTCTCTTTGTGGTGGTAGGTAGCCATGGGCTGCTGAGGCAAGGGAACGAGGAGTACGACGCGAAGAGGGAGGCGCTGTACGAGCACTACCACCCCATCGAGATCTGCCCCGACATCCCACTCCCGGAGAAGGCCAAGCTCATGGAGGAATGGTACTACACAACTTCTACTGCAGAGTGTCTTTTGCAGGTGCCAGTTGCAATTGAGTTCACGATGCTGCACAAGAACCCATTCTGATAAGTTGGAATGAACATCTTCTTGGTGTTGGTTGGCATATAGGTTGTGGGTGCAGTGATTGAAGTGTGCTCTGACAGTGTTCATTCTTCTTCTCAATAATAAAATGTCACCACTTTGGAGTGCAACCTGAAGTCATGAACTTGATTAGATGTCTAATGGCCATAGCTGACACTTGAAGTTGGTATGTGCTACAGGTGGGAGAAGACTCATGGTCTCCTTATTGAAGGTGGTCTTACGTATGAAGCTATCAAAAAATCTGTGTCTGATGCTGCAATTGCTTTCCGAGATGGTGTGGTGGAGCTCTTTGAGTACTTGGAGGTATGATTTTGTTTATCAACCCCTGTATTTGTTATTGTGGCTATATTTTAGTAGACTCCTTCTGAACATTCTTGTAGATCCTTTTTTTGTGTTCCGTGGATTAAGATCATTAATAGCTTTAAATGTCACTATAGTAAACTGTAAAAGAACTAACTGTTAAGCCGCTGCATAAAAAGTTTGAAACATGCACAACCTTCTCTCTTTTCCCTTTCTTATTTTCTTTTGATTCTGCTATAAACATTTCTGATTCCCGTGCTGTTCTTTTTCTTTTTTCTTCATTTTTGATTTCCATTTCTTTCCCTCTTACCATTTTTCAAATTGAAAGCTGCAAGTTTTGGTGCACCAGTTTGCAAAATACTTTTGATAGTTTAGGGCATTGTTTTTGCAGAGTTTGTTAGCACATCTACCAGCAAGCATATTAGTATTCACTGAAGTAGTGAAGTTTGCTATGTTGTTACTTGCCTTTCTGCAGAATTCTTATTATCATGTTTAACAGTTTAAGTGAGTTGTGCTGCACATATGAAAAAGTAGGCTAGTTGGGATCTCAAGTCTCAGTGTTTCAACATGTTTCACGCATTTAAGTAAGCTGGTGAGCAGTCTATAATATTTATAGTACATGCACGAGACAAAAAAATGTCTTCTATTCCTTTTCCATTGTTTGCTTCTTCTTTTTGTCTTAAATTTATTTTACCAGATGATCCCTACTTTCTAACTGTTATGCATCTGCATGTGCAAATTTGGTTTTCTAATTTGATGGGATGCACCACATTTCAGATATGCTTCATGGTAAACATGTTTTGTATGTTTCCTTCTGAGGTTGGACAGATAATATTTGTCTAGTGAACAAAGCATTTCCTAGAATTCTATGATGCATCTTTTTCATCCTTCATGCCCTATTTGTAGGTAACGATGTGATATCATGGCTATATCAAAACAGGCTTACCTATGATGATAATATTTTTGGGATCGAGAAGAAATAATTGATATTTAGGTGAATGTCTAAATAAGACTCTCAATTGTAATTTCAGGAGAGAGATATTCCAGTGCTGGTATTTTCTGCTGGACTTGCAGACATTATTGAAGAGGTAAGTTTCCAATTTCCACATATTGTCAGATGAATTTAATTGCTGATTGACACATCCTGCTCTTTCATCAGGTCTTCCGGCAGAAGCTACACAGATCATTCAAGAATATCAAGGTTGTCTCCAACAGAATGGTGTTTAATGAAGAAGGTCGTCTTGTAGCATTTAAAGGTGATTGCTTGCTTACATCATTGGGTAAAATGTATGCTGTTGCGTATCTTCCCATAGAAACTGACAAAAGCCTAATGCAGGTAAAACAATTCACGTCCTGAACAAAAATGAACATGCCTTGGACATGGCAGCTCCAGTGCATGACAGTCTGGGGGATCCAAATGGATCTATTGATGACTATTCATTGGTGAAGAAAAGGACCAATGTGCTGCTACTTGGTGATCACATTGGAGACTTGGGGATGTCTGATGGTTTAAACTATGAAAACAGAATCGCTGTTGGATTCCTGTTAGTATCTTTTCCCTTGCCTTGCTTCATTCAAATTAGCAGTGCTACTACCATCTTGAGAATGCCATTTAACTATGCTCAAGTCAACTAAGCTGATTATTGCTTTCTTGATGTGCAGCACAATTACTTAAATTTGTGGGCACAATTCTTAACAATAGTGAAATGCCATCCATCATTGCAATTAGAAATTAAGTACTAAACATCATAATGATTAGGTTGTTGCTATTTTTAATTTTCCCTAATTTCTGTCTATCATAAGAAAAGGTTCTGCACATGAAAAGTTCTTCCTTTCTTGACTCTTACCACCATCACAGTTGCTTGTATTGTCCACTGAGTTGTGGTTAGACATGCTTCTTTCAAACTCTCCATTGCTAGCTGTATTTTTTTTTATCCAGGCTTGTGTAAACATAGGCTTCAAACAAAAAAGGGAGTTTCTTTGGTTCAGAACATGGTAGGGAAATTACAGGAAGTTCAGGTTTCTGTTCCACTGGTTTCCTTTAATCAATTCAAAGCTATTTTTGAATGAGTTGCTGGATATGTTTGACTATGAAGCTGAAATGAACCCAAATGATCTGTAAATTTTATTGTCTCTGCAGCTGAATATCATTCTAAAACCTCAATTGATGCTTTACTGTGCATAGGTCAGGAGGATTATCATGATGTTTTGTTTGAATGCTCAATTACAGTATTGTGAACGTAAATGCTATTATTATTTCCGTCTTGCACTGTTCCCTTGCAGCATCTACCACACAAAACTTTTATGTCCATTGTGCATAGGGTGACGCTGAACTGATTTTCCAGGAATGCCAACATTGAGAAATCCCTGAAGGATTACTCCAAGGCATTTGACATTGTGTACCTGGTGAGAGGCACATTGCAATTGCGTTTATTTCCTCAAAGTTATTGTGGCTTTGCACCTTATTCAATGTTTGTTTTTCACATGGTCCGCTTCTGACAAATCAATTCAATGAAGAACGATGCTCCAATGAGGGGAGTTGTTGAGCTTGTGTCTGAATTATGCCCTTGATCCAATTATCTTCTGCTGCGCCCATAGAAAAGGATTTCGCCCCCTGAATTTAGCAGCCCCTGCAATCCGATCACCCAAAAATCTGGGAGTTCCACTCCCTCGCTAACCATCCATGCCTGCTTCATAAGCAGCTGTTGTACAGGCTCATCGCAGGGCCAAAGAGCCCTTGGAACAATGATCAGTCTTCACTTGTAAGCTAATCCCAATTCGTGTTATATCCAGATCATGTGCACTATGGAATTTCAGCATTGTTCATACAAGCTTTTCATTTTCAATCTCCTATGATAGCTCATTCATTCTTGTTAACAAAGGAAAGGTAAACTTTATGGGTGAACTGTGAAGCACTGCGAGGTTAGTTGGCCAGAAAAATAGCTGCAGATGGAGGTAAGGTAGACTCCATCATCTTCACGAACCTTCTTTACGTTAATGAGAATCTGATCTAAGGATGCTCTCTTTGTTCTGATTGTGACGAGATCTAGTTGTGGCTTCAACATGGCGCACTACATTTTCATGCCTCTTCCTTTTCTTTTTCCTGATCTAACTTGCGAGAATCATGAGATCACATAAAGTGAATCAAATGTATCATATCGCGTAAATGACATGTACGCCACAAGCTTTTGCGTAATACGACATCATGCACCAACCGATTCTTATGAGCTCTCCTTTTATGGACTTTGCTTTATGATCTGGTAGGGGCTAAGGACCATCAGACCATCTAATGAATCCGATGGTCCTTCATGCTCATGTAACATGACAGAATGGTAGTAGTCGCGAAGGAAAGATGATGGCCAGCTCAACTCCATGAGCAAGATTACAATAGGAACATTCGGACAGAGTGGCATTAGTCAAAGATTATATTCCTAATCCAATGCATTTAATCATGGGCATTCATTGGACGTCCATGCGTGCCTTGATGGTTACATCCTAGATGAACAAATCATTTTCTGACCAAAGTATGAACAGCTGAATGCTACCAAAGTATTCAGCATTCTTATATTGACGGTTTTTTTTACTTTTGCCCGTAACAAGATGAACTGGCAATGTGGTTTTGTGCTTTCGCTACCCAAAAAAAATCACCTATGCATTTTAGTAACATTAACTTTAACGGTTAGGATTCGACATCTGAAAGCCGTGCACGACAGCACAAAAACCATTGTGATGCATCACAAACCCAGCCCGTGATCTCACATGCCAACCTCCCCAGAAAGAAATGGATGTCGCGTGCTTCTCATCAGCAGCTCGTGAGTCCATCCTCTGAAAAATGCACTTGCCATTATCACGGATTGGATCTGACAACTAAACAGCGTTTACGTGCTAACGCCTTTTCAGATTCCGACAAAGTTGCATAAGTTGACAGTATAATAACAGCCATAATTTTGGTCACACCAGATCCAGTTATCTCTCGAGACGCATCGCAGAGGCTCTGAAAGACATGTTCACTCAAAATGTGTGGACATATGCTGCTTCCAACTAGCAGATTCAGAATTCCAGCTTGATGCTTGTTGGAAGATATTAACATATTACATCTACAGATAAACAGGCCCGTAGTTCATTATAACAGGGGGGACATTTCTCATTGATTAGTCATACAAGGCTCCAAAAGATTACAAAGCAGCAGATGAGGGAAGATAGGAGCATACACCTCTATACAAAATTCAGGCGGAATGCTCCTATGCGGCTATGCCTGGGTCAGTTCATACTAGATAAATTAGTACAAACAGAAAAGGGACTAAGTCTTCATCTAGGTTCTGCGTCATACCACGGCTCAAGGAAAAAGAGGCTCTTGATGTTGAACATCAGGGCAGACTGTTGTCGTGTCTCAGCCACCCATGGCAACAAGCTATACAACGGAGACTACAGGTGTTAGCGCAACTTCCATCGTTGGTGTTGCCTCAGGCCATGAGAACTCAAAAGGGGCATCGGTGGCAAGAAGCTGAGGGGCGGATGCAATCTCTTTTGGGGAAGATTGGGTGTAGTGGAACTCAATTTGGAGGCGATGGTGCAACGGGGTTGATGCCATCAGTCCTTTCTTGATGTCTACCTGTAGTTCCCGGATTGGTATGGCTGCCAAGAAACTCTTGATGTATTCTTTGCATGATTCTTTGCCCTTGGACACAAGGATGTCCTCTCCAATATCATTCTCACTGTCCTGGTCAGTTGAAGAGCTCTCAGGACCTGAAGAATCCTTTGATGGTCCGCTTGAGTCGGGGCTAGAAGGTTTCTTTTCAGCCTGTACCTTGTGAATCGTGGTAGTGTTGTCAAACTTCAAAATGTATGCCTGGCTGCACCCTTCATGGAGCCTCTCTCCAAGGGTATCGATAATGTAATATGCATCATGCTCAACCTTGAGGAGAAAAAAGTGGTCATTCCAACTCACTATGTATAGGTTAGGGTTGTCACTAGATGAGAACTCTGCCGCCTGGGTAATCTCATCCCAGATGCTGTCAAATGACATGGCGCCATTAAGAAAGTCAAAACCGCCCATGTCCTCATCGCCTTCAGGCTGGAAGAATCCAATAAAAGATTTGCTTGGGGAGACTGTCAGTGGGCGAATCTTGGCATGAAGGACAGTTTCAAGATCAAAGTGCTTATCAGGAAAGCGCTCTCTATATGTCTCGTTCTCACAAAGGTTTCTCCACTCTAGTGATCCTTCACGGATAAGGCTGTCAAACTGTGACTGAATAGGCATCATATTCCGATTTGCCTGGAACCAGTCTGCAATAACAGCCACAAGTGCTGTACATGCACTCTCCCCAGCTGCTCGCTCACTTCTCTGGTCTATTGATGCAAAGAACACCTGGGACGAAAGTTTCATATGGCCATCACGGCTGATTATCTCCTTGAACTCCCAATTCCCCACAATAAAATTATCATCACCAAATTCTGACACCATACCATTTGCTGATCCATCTTCAGCTCTTGATCCCTGCAATACAAAGAGGCATTGCTTAAAATAAATACCATGAACTCTCAAGAATAGCTCTATAATCCAACAATTAAGCTGAAGTGAATTAGTGAAAGGCGCTGATAAGCGATAACTTGTTTTACAATGCTAAAAAAGGAAGGGAAGAATTACCTCTGAAACAGATTGATCAGAAGAGGTTAGCAGGCGTCGATCATAGTCAATATCATCACCTCCCTCTTCCCCATATGCCTTCTTCAACAGAGGTTCACCTTTAGCCTTCAGTGATCTTAAACTCAATTTCCTCTTCCTCCAAGGAAGTATACTCCGTTTAGCAGTTGGCAACACAGTCTCCTCAGTGGTCGATGGCAACATTTTCTCTACATGATAACCGACATCAGATTTTCGGTGACTATAATATATCCAGTCCTCATGCTCCCCATCAATCTTTGCATGGGCATAAACTAGGCCACCGACATAGTTGACAGACTGCAGCGATCCATAACTGAAGGACTTCCTGATAGTTGAATCCCCAATTTCATCTTCCTGTACTCTGTCATCCAGATCGTCATCGAGAGACTCAGTATCACATGGATATTCAGCACCATCACTGTTAACACAGAACTTATCTTCGCCGCCTTCATCATCTTGGCAAGTCTTCTTGGACCTTCGTGTCGCCACCAGATCTGTGAGAATTTTTACTTTCCTCAGCCCTGCTTTGATAACTGAAACCTCATCTTTTCCTCCAGGAAGAGAATCACCAGATGATGGGGACAATGGAAAGGTTGCAGCAGGTCGTTGTGATGCATCGGACGTTTCTTGAACAGCTCTTAGTTCCACCATACTTAGAGTGAGCTGCACAAAAACACGATTCAAAGGTCACAAACTATAGTAATTCAAAGGAGAATTGTTAACCAGAACTTCTTGTTCATTTGCAAACTCACGTGAAGGGATGGGGCTGATTCAGGTTCACCACCAGGTACAGACAATGGGAGAATTATCTCAATCACCTCCTCAGCTGCTGATGCATAGTCTGCTAGGTTGAGAGAAGCAGTTCCCAGAATTGATGGTTTATTCTTTGCCCCTATGTTGATGTCCTGTGCCGAGAAGGAAAAAACTAAGATCAGACTCGCTTGCAAAAGTCACTAAAAAATGAAATCAACTCAAAGGAAAACACACACACAAGCTTGCCAAGGGATGATACATCCAAAGCTAGCATATAAAATGAAATGTTCTGATTGCCTTGACAAGGAAACTATCTTGTCCATACAAATATATGTCACTGTCCAATACTAGCCTTCACAAGGTGCCATGTTACTGTCAGGAAGATAAATTTGCTCTATGTTAACAGGAATATGGATACACAGAGGTTTCTTTCGAACATGTATCAACTTACATATGGAAACTTCTCGTGTAGTTATTATTTTGGAATGCAATGTATGTGGATTATTTCTCCTTGTCTATAAGGGAAATAAAACTTTATTACACACGGGAAAGTCCAAAGGAAACATTAATCATTCCATGGAAGAGATAATTCTACAGCGGATTGAAAAAATAATTGGTCTACACAAAAATCGCAGTATAAATTGCAAAAGGGTAAAGTGGAACAAAAATAAAAAAAAATATAGAATGGAAATAGATAAACACAATAACCCTCAGCAGAATTTTCTAGAAACAAGGGCCTGTTTCTGAACATGGGGGATAGGCTCCAAATCAAGCTAAGAGCAAGTACATTGTTATACCTCAACAGTCTCATAGGTCGTCTCATGCAGTGCCACGTAGGATTTTTGCTGATGTGGATGAGAGAGGACAAGGAGAGAGAACGAGGTCGTTGTTTCGTGAAACAACCGCCTCATAAGCATAATTTTAGGAGTATGAGACTGACTACTCCACCATTGTACGAGTTGTGGTTGCTATGTAACTTATAGTATTTCTATTTTTATGTGTACAAATTAAGGAAATAGAATTACTATGAGACAACTTAAAAAGACAAGGTTGTTTATTAAATTGTCTCAAGATTACGTGTCAATGCATGAGACCGCCTATTAGACAATACCAACGTACTTGCTCTAAAGCCCAAAACCCTACTGAGCAATTCTCCATTTCCGAACAGACCATAAGAGGGGAACAAATAGAACAACCAGATTTCGAAAACAGAAATTCCCTGCTGAACAAAGTCAAACAAGCGACCAATGATGCAATCAGACCCACATCGGAACCATATGATGATATACAGTAGTTTGCTGCGTTCTTACGAGGAGTATGAACAATACAAGCAGATGTAATAGAAGTATAGAACTAGAACCCAACTCTACTAAACAGGAGAAGGTGCTCACGCTGAAGACGCAGAAGGCGAGCTCCCAGGGCTGGAACGCGGCGCCCTCCCGCTGCGACGCGGCCGCGAGCGTGACGACGCTCTCGAACTCCTCCTCCCACGCCGCCTCCGCCTCCTCCCGCGTGCGGTTGCGCCTGACCGCGGCGCGCCGCAGCGAGCCCAGCGCCGACGCCCTGGGCCCCTTCCACCTCACCTCCGCCGCGACGGCCCTCGGCGGCGCGGCGCCCGCCGCCTCCCGCTCCGGCGAGGCCGGCTCCACCGCAGGCGCAGGCAGCGGCAACCCCTCCGCCCGCCGCACCACCAGCCGCACCCGGAACTTGCGCGCCGCCGGCGGCCGCGGCCACCGCATCATCCTCGCCACCATCAGCGGGCAAAAATCGACGACCTACCAGTAATTATAAAGCAACAAGCAGCCGAGAAAAACGCGGTTCCGGAACCGAATCGGCGGGGGAAGCCGGGAGGAGCGACGAGACGGCGGCGAGGTCGGACTCAGACAGAGAAGTGGGATTGGATTTGTGAGGCGCTCAGGTAGAGGACATGGGCTTGGGGTCGGGGCGCGGCGCGGATGCACGGGAGGAGAGAGAAGCGGAGCTCGGAAATAAATAGGGAGGTGAACGTTAGGTTGGGGGAGGAGAGCAGTAGGAGACTAGGGGAGTGTTCTTCGTCGTCGTCTCCGTTTGGGTTTTCTCCCTGTTTTTTGTCCCCGTTTTTTTTATTCCCTTAACACCTTGTCCTAGGCCATGTTTAGTTACTCCCAACTCCCAACTTTGACACTATGCAAAAAGAAGATTCCCCATCACATCAAACTTGCGGTACATGCATAGAGTACTAAATGTAGATGAAATTAAAAACTAATTGCACAGTTTTGTTGTACTTTGCGAGACGAATCTTTTGAGCCTAATTAGTCAATATTTGGACAATAATTCACAAATACAAACGAAACGCTACAGTGTGCTACAGTGCTGTAACAGTAATTTGGCACCTCCCAAATTCCCCAACTAAACAAGGCCCTAATGTCATTAGATTTCGCGGAGGGGCCCACCGCAGGCTTTGTGCGCTGTCATTTCGTTTCATTCTTGTGGTTTAGTTTTGTTTTAAAAAAAGTAAATTTTATTCCTGAAAAGCTTTTTCAGTTTTTTTGGGATAAAGAAAAGCTTTTTCAGTTGTCTTGATAAAAGAAAATTCCTCAGTTTATGGTCAGTGCCAGTCCGAGCTACTAGAGCAAATCGTTTCACTCTCGGAGCTCATTATTGTATTTTTTTTGTTGTTTCTCCATAATATTTTGTAGCACGATAGTACTAGATGATAGTGTATAATTTTTTTTCAGTCTCATAGACTAGTTCCGCGCATGGGTAATTGCGAAAAGTGCCAGAAAATTATGGTTTTCCAATTACCTAACTATATTTCACTTTCCAAATAACTTTTTCTCACGGTATTTGAACGAGTCAAGCAGACGCCAAATGGCAAGATAAATTCAGCTAGTTATCAGGCATAGAGGAATCTAAGGGGTATTTGGTTCGTGGACTAATTTTTAATTTAGGTTACATCGGATGTTTGATACCAATTAGAAAGATTAAATGTGAACTAATTATAAAACTAATTGCATAAGCTGTGGCTAATTCGTGAGACGAATCTATTAAGCGTAATTAATTCATGGTTAGCACATATTTACTGTAGCACCACAGGGTCAAATCATGAGCTAATTAGGCTTAATAGATTCGTCTCGCGAATTAGCCTTCATTTATGCAATTAATTTTATAATTAATTTATATTTAATACTCCTAATTATATTCGATGTGACAGGGACTTTTAGTCATACGTAACTTTCAGGCGGCAGACTGCAAAGGAAGTGAGGTTCACGTGGGTATTTGGCTACCTGAGAACATAAACCGAAAACCTATTATGGCTCTTTCTAGAAAGAAAAAAAAAAATCAACCTTTTGCGACTTGTGGTGGCAGTGCATTGAGAGGTACGTTCGGAGCGCGTGCGGCCGTGCCGATGCAAGTGTAGTGGCACGGCAGTCAAGCAAGCGTTCGGAAATAAGCGCGTCGCGTGCCCCGCGGCCGTGTGCTTCGCGTTGCTTTTGCCGCGTCGTTTGACGACGGGACGGACGTGCTCCTGGGCTTGTGCCTCCGCCGGCCCGGGCTTCGTGCTCGGCGGCCACGACACGAGATGCCGTGAGCGCGTGGGCCCCGGGGGCTCGCGGCTCGCGGGAGACGTGGGGGCGGAGGCGCCCCACGCCGAGGCACCTAGGACTTGGGTATTTGGATCTTTAATCTACATTAAAATTCATATCACATCGAATATTCGAAGGTTAATTAGAAGTACTAAATATGAGATAATTATTAAACTAATTACGCAGATGGAGGCTAATTCACAAGACGAATCTATTAAACCTAATTAATCTATCATTAGCCCATGTTTACTGTAGTATCACATTGTCAAATCATGGACTAATTAGGCTTAATAGATTGTCTCGCAAATTAGTCTCCATATGTGCAATTGGTTTTGTAATTAATCTATATTTAACACTCCTAATTAGTATCTAAACATTCGATGTGACAGAAATTTTAGGAGCGACTAAAGAAACAAACACCCCCTTACTCTTAACGGCTACCGAAATTCTTGGGGAAAGTGATTTGCGCCTAATAAACTCCTAGGACTTTTTTTTTAGAAAATTATAAACTCCTGGGACTAAACTCAATTGTTAACTAAACCCTCGAGTTCTTCTAATCCACAGCTAATGCAGCCGAGAGGATTGTTTGATAAGAATATGATTGATGCATCTGCAGCAGCTTCGTCTCCAGCTGGGGGGAGGCGGACAGCTTGTGGTATTGTTCCTCTGGGACAGATGCCTTTGGATTTATAAAGAAAAAAAAAAGCGCGATTCCATCCAAGCACAACCACAGGCGTCACGTTGTCCCACCTGTCTCGCTCGCGGCGGCGGCGGCAACAAGATCCCTCGAATTTGTTGAGTAACGCAAGGCATCCAGCTAGCTGATAATTCGGCAATGATATATGTCGAATTATATTATAGTGTAGCCCCAAGGACAGGCAGGACAGGGTTAGTATTTCTCACACGGATGGAGGAGGAGGACACATGGATGCGCGAGGCGACGGACATGGTTATTAGCCGGTGTGATCACTGGTTCCTAGGGTGACGACCGGCCAACACAAACATAAGCCAGCAAGATTGTTCCAAATGGTCCTACTAATACTGCTAACAAACTGGTTCAAATGTGTGCTTGTTTTATGCACGGTACGGTGCTTGTAGCGTCGAGATATTGACCTTTTTTTTTATCCTCCTCCTAATAACCACGATGATGGACAAAACAGTTCTTGATACATACATATACCATCTTATATGTAGTACTCCCTCTATACTCGCAAAGGAAGTTGTTTTGGACAAGGTTTGGGTCAAACATTAAGAATATAAATCATGAATAACTTTTAAGTTGTTGAGTTTGGAAATGTGAAAGTCATATAAATAGATTTGTCTTGAAAAATACTTTCATAAAAATATACATATAACACCTTTTGATAAATATTTTTATAAAAATAAGGAGTTAAAGTAATACTTTGGAGACCGTGTTGCTGTCCAAAACGACTTCCTTTGCGAGTACGGAGGAAGTATCAATTAAGCATAGGCAAGGCAGAAGGAACCATGGCTGGTGGCCTTTCTGCGCGTTCGAGGGTGGAAGAGAAGCATGCAGGCAACGGGCAGGAGTGCTCGCACGCACGCACGCTTGCTCCAAGGAAATAAATTAAATTAACGCGGGGCAGGCAATTCCTTTTGGCTTTGTATGTTGTGTTGCTTGGAACCGGAACAGATGATCATTATTACTGCACCCGTCAACTTTCCGAAGGCCTCAGAGTTGAGGCAGCTAGCAGAGATCGAGAACGAGAACCTCCGTGCGGGTTCAGCTAAAGTTCACCGCTGCTGGGTGAAGTAGAAGAATTGTGTGACAACAGGGGACGGAACGAGATGGTGTGATGGGTTGTGTCACCCCCTGCTGTCCTGCTCTCAGTCTCTTACATGTACGAGGTACTCCGTGGTAGCTTACATGTTAATTGGCCAGTCTGCTGTGGAAATCGAGGAGTCGCGTCTACCTAAGTTCCCACCAAGGAAAGTGAAGCCGGTGGCCCCTCGTGACGAATTCGAATCTTGGGTCGGGTATTTGGCGAGATATGGCTTTGAGTGGTGTGGACTTCTTCTCTACTCGTGATGGTCTATATATTTTCTTCATCGCACATGCATGGACCCCCAGTCCCCCACTACTACTGGATGCTGCCTTACGCAGTAAGCACACGCACCAGCAGAGATTCAAATGCTTTTTTAGCGAGATGTGATCGACTCTGTGTGCGAGTGGGCGTTGAGCAAGGACAACACATACTAGTGTCCACTAAGCTGTCCTCGACTGTGGTGACAGCAACGCATTATTCGAGCTAGCTTTGCTAGGTTTGGTCCTCATCACAGCTACCACTATCAAAGAGTCAAGCTAGTCCTTTTTTAAAGAACACATGGCATTTTCATAGACACATAAACACCAGTTACCTCAGTTACCTCAGCTGATACAGTAGATATACACTTTCTAAGTTTGACCTTGAAGTCCAGTGGACTCATCTTCTTCCTCTTCTTTATCCCATCATATTCTTTCGATCCCTCTTCCTCTCCATCCCTCCCTCCCTCACTCCCTTTTCTCTCTTCTCTTCATGGAACTTCAGGGGGCTTGAACCCCCTCCCCCAGGTTGGATCTACCTTTACCGATCTACCTTTACCTCTTATATGTACCAACTATACGATATCTATGTGTACTTATTAATGCATTGGAGGCACATGGAAGCACAGGTACGATCGCTCAGCGAAAAGAAACGGAGCTTTACGGGTTGCTTAGTTACCAACCACAATCCACCATGCCATGAATTTTGTAGCCAAACCCCTAGTTAGTTGTTCACTCACTTTTAGCTGTTAGCCTACCACAACCTTTTGCAGTTGTATTTGACACCACACCTATAGTGGAGACGCGTGTGGCTTGGCTACTGGAGGCCGGCAACCAAACAACCCTTAGAATCAGTAAGAGCCGCCATTCGCTTCTTGTCCAGCTTTTGCTTGGGCAATCGTGGAAG
This sequence comes from Setaria italica, assembly GCF_000263155.2. Classification (NCBI taxonomy): domain Eukaryota; kingdom Viridiplantae; phylum Streptophyta; class Magnoliopsida; order Poales; family Poaceae; genus Setaria; species Setaria italica. The sequence goes on along the minus strand of NC_028458.1, from coordinate 10,118,009 downwards.
TCAGTAAATCCGTTTCAAAATGGAAGGCACCATGGGACTATGTATGGTCAATTGGTCAGCCTGACTACATTCTGAAATGGAAGGTACCATGTGACTATGTATGGTCAATTGGTCAGCTGACTATATTCTGACCAATATAGTTCGTTCCTCCAACAGCACATTGTTGCTAACAATCAAATTATATCATGACCATGTGAGAGAACTTCCATATGTGAATCCGAGCGGACCATTTTTTTTTACATCACATGAAGACTACTTACCGATGAAAAACATCAAAATAATAATCAAAGCTTGTAATGCATGTAGACGATGATAATATAGACGCGCACCTACATCTTACTTCCATAATCTCCTTATCTCCATATTTTTATATTAATATCACGAAAATGATCATTATTGAAGCTGGACTTGTAGACTACGAAGAACTCCAAAAGAACAGCATAGTGGTACGCGCCTGAATGGATATCGTTGACCAGGCCCGTTCATTAGGCAGCGCAACTGGAGCGACCGAGCTGGGCCCCCAAAAATTAGGGGCCCCAACTATTGGACTTTAACTCGACCCATCTACTATCCATAGAAGTGGAACAGGCGGCCGTCGGGATGTGTACCGTGAATTCCAGGGGTCATCGCGGGGTACTGAAACGACGCGGACGTGTATCGTGCGAACCTTCCCGTCGCAGCTCCCACTGAAGCCGCCGTTCGTGTGATCCGCGCCGGCGCCCGGCGTGGCGCAGGTTTGGTCGTCAGTGGCGGCCGACTCCGACGGCGGGCGTCCTGCTAGCCTGCTTGTGGTACACTGGTACAGACGTACAGTGGTACGTCGGGTCTCCGTATGAGGTGTGTGCATGCATCTGTGATCTGTCATCTCTTCCCTTTCCTCACTTTTTTTAATCCGCGTGTCTTGGTGAAGCGTCCCCACATAAGTAGAGACTAAATGTGATCCAATTATCAGTCCCAGGAGGCTGATAACACATTTATTCAACAGATAGTTCAGAAACCGTACAACTCCCGAAGGAGTGGGCAGGCAAGCCACACCCAAAGCAAGACTAAAGCGATAACAATACAAATCCAAGTTACAGTCCAGTCGGACTTCGGGCTGCAATCGGAACTATGCGTCAGCGGAAGCATCCTGCAAAAAGACCAACACCGCAGGCAGCGTTGGGTGCAGACGCAACCTCCTACTCGAAGTCCTCGGCGACGAAGTCCGGATCCTCCTCTGAAGCAACAACACAAGGGTGAGTACAAACGTACTCAACAAGTCCAATCCCATCCACGGAGGGGGATACAACAAGATTATGCATATGATTCAACAAAGATATGGTTAAGGTTTATTTGCAATAAAGCTAGATTTTTGACACATGCAGGATTTTGTTTTAAAGAATTTTCATAAAATAGTTTCTTAATAAACGATATATCAAGTGGGGTTGATCCTACACCAAGGATCCAAGTTTTATCGCTACTGGACTCCCCGTCCGTCGTAGCGCACGGCACAACTGCCGGACACTTCCAAAATCCTACACATACACACACCGTAAATACCAGTCATCTTCCAAAAGCTAGTTGTGTGACCGAGCCGTAACTCGTCCAATGCCGTGGACACGGCTACCCGGATAGGTTTTAACTCTGCAGAGGTTGTACACTTTTTCCACAAGTAGGGTACCGTATCACGATCACCTTAGTGACGGTACGGATCCTAACAAAGCCATTACCCACCTTAGCCAACACTGACTAGTCAACACGGAAGCACCCAAGGGGTTAGCAACCCATCCACGGGGCCGAAACCGGGACCTAAGTCACCAAGAGCTTAGTCCTTTTCCAAGGGCTCCCGTTGCTCACCAGCATACCTGAAGCCTAGCAGTTTAGCTAGTGGGGTTTATGCTAAGCCGTTGCCCATACAACGGTCGAGTGGTTGCACGATGATGGAATTAGGCAGGATGACACATCAACTCGGTCCTTAGTCATGACAAGATGGATATCTCCCAACTCTGCTCAACCACTAAGGTACGAGCTCAACAATCCGACATTCCACACAAGAAACGCCCATCCATCTCATCCACCACCTCTCTTTACACCCGAAAAACCCAACTCCTCAGTTGAACACACTCACACATTTATTTTCCGAATAAACAGATGTTGTCAGGATTGAGTTTGGGTAATGAGTTCCTAAGCATTCTAGCCGTATTTATCATCTAAATAGAGCAACTCATATTTAGAGATAAATATGGGACAACAAGGAATAATCATAACAATCAAGGGGTGGCTATCCAACCATGTCTTGCGATAAAACAATATGCATTTTATAAAACAGGCCAGTAGGTTGTGTCTGAAAAACTAGGTATTAAATATGCATCAAAGGGTGAGATTGGACTTGCCGTTCTCAAAGCCTTCCGGGAGCTCCTGCTCGCGGTACTGGTCCTCGGGCTCGGGCTCGTGGTCGAACTCCTCCTCGCGCTCCTCCTCGGGTACTCCGCGATCTATGGCACACACAAACGAGCACACAATAAATAAAAAGGAAAAAGATTTTACCCGTTGAGCTCCGAACAGGAAATATGAACAAAAAATAGGTAGGAAGGGTATTTTCAGGAATTTTGGATATGCCTCGGTGGAAATATATGAGAGGAGGCCGTGGTCGAATTTGGGATCGATTGGAGGAAATTTGGCACATGAAATGACGGATTAAAGGGAGGTTTGGGTTTCAAAACAATATTTAGGACTCAACTGTGAAAACCGAGGGCCTATTTGTAAATTCTCTAAAAAGTGGGAGGGCTTATTTGTGGAAATCCCGGGAAAGAGGTGGAGGGCCCGGGTTGTAAATGGGAGGAACCCAAGGGGCAAATCGAAATCCTATTCCCTTCTTCCTCCTTCTTTCCTGGGTTCCAGAACAGGGGAGGAGGGGGGGGGGGGGTACGGCCGGCGACGGCCCGGCCGGCTTGGCCCACCGGCGGCAAGGAAGCTGAATGCGTTTCT
>NC_028458.1:10092444-10114942 GCF_000263155.2 Setaria italica | reverse complement strand
GCCGGCGGGCGGGCCGAGTGCACAGGGGAGACGATAAGACGGCGGCTTGGCGCGGAGTGAGCGGCGTGACGTGGTTTGCCGGCTCGGCGTGCGCATGTGCGGCTTGGGGCCTGCATATGTGACGGGCGGAGTGGTGCTGCGCGGACTCGGCGGCAGACGGCGCGGCGCGACGGCAGGCGGGCGCGGCGCGCGGGCGGGGGCTGGCGCGCGCGGGGCGGGCGTGGCGCGCGGGCGGGCGAGCGGCGCAGCGCGGTCAGGCGCGCGGCCCGGGGCAGGTGGGCCCGGCGCACGCGTGAACGGGGTTTGGCGCCAGGAGCAAGGCGCCGAACGCCGGGTGCCAGAGGGAAAAGGGTGACCGCAGGAAGAAGAGGAAGGAAAGGAAGAGAGAGGAAAAGAGGAAAAAGGAGAAGGAGAAAGGAAAAGAAAAAGAAGAAAGGGAGGGAAAAGGGGAGAAGGGAAAAGAGGGAGTCGGCGGAAATTGCGGGATTTGACGGCACGCGTGACGGACTGGACGGGCACGCGGCGGAATTTACGGGATGGAAAAAGAGGGTTGACGACGTCGGGACCGGAACGACGAGTCCGACGGAAAGGAAAGGATTTGCCGGGGCTCAGCGGTCGGAAAATTTTTGGAATGCATTTTTAACGAGTGATTTAATTCGGTAGATTTTTACGGGCGCTACACTTGGTCTTTGTCGTCACTCGTCAGCTGATCAATTATTCAAGTATTCAAGTGAGATTGTGAGAGTATTAAAGTATTCAAGTCTTTCCTCACTTTTTTTAACAGCTACGACTTTGCAGTTCGTTGGACATCTGATCAAGTATTCAAGTGATCACTGATCATTGACGGTGAAAGTAGGTCAGTGAGATTGTGAGAATTCTGAACAGGACTCATTACATTAATGATTGTCGCACAAGCGCACATCCGTTTAATTTGTTCTATTTTGTTTGTGATTCATGAAACAGGGAGGTCTATTTATTTACGATGTCTTCTAGAGTTAGAAAATATGATTCCGGTTGTGAAAAGCGTAAGAAGAAAAAAAGACTAGCTCTTGCTGCTCAGAAGGGTGCACTTGAGAGATTTGTTGTACCAAGAAATAGCACACGAGATGGATATTGAGCCAGCATTTCGTACCAAGCGTAAAATCAAAAGGAAAAGGCAATCTGATGAGACACCTGATGATGCATCTATTGCTTCCCAGTCTGAAGAGGAATCATTTAGGCTCAAGTATTTTTTGCCTGTTGTTGATCAAGCAATTGCTTCACTAACTAGGAGGTTTGAGCAATACCGGGGGTATGAAAAGACTTTTGATTTTTTGTTCACTTCACATAAATTATGCTCCTTAGATGATAAGAGTTTGTTATCTTCTTGTGCTCATCTTGAGGAAGCACTTAAGAGTGGTGAACATTCTGATATTGATGGCAAAGAATTACTTGTGGAGTTAAAGTTCCTCCAAGATTTCATCCCTAAGGAAGATATGGGCCCTCTTGATATTATGAAGTTTGTGAAACGGATGGGCTGTTTCCCAAATACCCTTATTGCATATAGAATTTTGTTGACTATTCCTGTAACAGTTGCATTTGCGGAGCGGAGCTTTTCAAAATTGAAGTTATTAAAGTCCTACATGCGTAGTACAATGACACAAGAAAGACTCAATGGGCTGGCAACAATTGCACTTGAAATTGATGTTTTGGAGAAGATTAAATATGAAGATATAATTGAAGATTTCATTTCAAAGAACACCAGACGAATGATGCTTTTTACTAGAGGTTAAGAAGATATTGGTATGTACTATTCGCCCTTTAATAATCCTATAACATGAGTACCTAATTTCATATTGCTGTTATTTGTATGAAAAAAGCATGTACTTGTTACTCATATATTGGAATCCAAATATATCTCGATTATTTGTATTTCACTAGTCACTATATAGGGCCCCATTTCTTGGTTTGCTTCAGGCCTCAAAATCTCCGGTACGGCCCCGTCGTTGACGATATCTTTGCCTCCAAGTTCGCATAAAGCCAAGAGAGACCTATCGAGGCGTGCCAGAACAGAAGTGGATGAGGAGGACCATGCCGCTGCCGGTGGTCCTCGATGAGCTAGCGTCGAATAAAGCAGGCCGGTGATATTGAGGTGGAGGCCTCGTCATTGGTGGCAAACCATTCGGCCGGCGACCAGAGACCAGAGCAGGAGCCCCACGCGCACGAACGGAGATGACGCATGGCCTCGGCCTCGCGCCCGCGCGCGCCCACGGAAATCAAACCCACCTCCGCACCTGTCGGCATGGCAGCGCCCGCCGCCCAGTTGCCGCAAGCAAAATTGGTCTCGTAGTATTGAAAGATCCTTATATCCGGAAATACCGTCAAAAGTTCGACTTCGTAAAATAACGTCGAAAGAATGCAACGTTACCTGAAAATAGCATTCTGTTACGTTCGGAGCAAACGCCGCCCCCTTCTCGTTGAGGCGACAAGCAAGCCTGCTCTCCGTCCCCTTCTTGCTGAGGCGACAAGCAAACCTGCTCTAGTGGTACCTGCTCAAACGTGATAGAATACTATTTTCAGGTAACGTTGCATTCTTTCGATACTATTTTACGAAACGGCGAACGTAATGCCGGTGATCTTTCGATGCTATGAGATCAATTTTTCCTTCCGCCCGCAACGCTGGTTGCAGGACGCACCACCCGTGGGCCGAGCTCGAGCTGGCACGGGGCGCCACGGGAAGACCGAATAATAAAGGGCACGAAAGCGACGGGCATGCGTGGACAATTGGACAGCAAGTCAAACGGGGCTGATCCTGCTGATAACCTTCAGGGGCTTTAATTACCCCGTGCGTGCACACCGCTGGCCGCCGCTGGCTGCTGTACATAACTATAGTGCACAGTGCTGCGGGCGCTGATCAGATCACTTACTACGCATTAATATTGACTGCAGCCGACAACGGGGCTAGAAATACTAAGCGGATGTTTGATACTAGTGCTAAATTCCAGCAGTGTTACATCGGATGTTCGGATGCTAATTAGAAAGACTAAACATGAGTTAGTTATAAAACTAATTGCAGAATCCTATGCTAATTCGCGAGACAAATTTATTAAGCCTAATTCATCCATCATTAGTAAATGGTTACTGTAGCACCACATTATCAAATCATAGACTAATTAGGCTTAGGCCCTGTTTGGATAGCAAGTGCTAAACTTTAGCACAGTGCTAAAGTTTAGCACTTAAGGCTGTTTGGATAGTGTGCTAAACTTTAGCACATTGGTTTGCAAAAGACAATTATACCCCTCTGCTCTTGTAATCCACTCAAGAAATCCAAGCAAGCACCAAATCGTTCGCCGCGCCGGAGGAGAACAAGTTGGACCAGAAGCCCCCATCGCCGCCACCGGCACCACCGCCCCCCGCACCCCATCTGCCGCCTCCACCGCCCCCGCCGCCGAAGAGGCCCCTGATGCCGCCACCAAACCCGCCAAATGAACCGAGGAGGAAGGCCGCGCCAGGCGAGGTGATGAAGAAGGCGGCGCCGATCTTAGCGGCCTCGAAGAAGAGGAGGCGGCAGGGCCCGGCGGAGGAGGCGGGCTCGGGAGTGGGCGGAGGAGGCGGCAGGGCCCGGCGGAGGAGGCGGGCTCGGGAGTTGCCGCCGGAGCTTGCGCGGTGTGGCCAGTGGGGGAGTGGACGGGGATGGCGGGGCGCCAAATCCACCTCCACCGGGGCTCTGCGGCTTCCCGCTCCAGGTCCCCTGCCGGTGCTGAAGAGGGCGAGGTGGCACCGGTCGGATCCCGGGCGAGGCGGCGCCCGTGAGGTGGTGGCGGCGCGGGTCGCGCGGGGGAGGCGGGGCCGGCGGAGGCGGCGGGGCCGGGCGGCGGAGGCAGCGGGGTAGGCGGAAGAGGCAGGTGGCGGGAGGAGAGAGAGAGGAGAGGAGAGGGGGGGCAGCAGGGGAAAAAATGAGCTTAGGACCACTTTTAGCACCCATTAGCACCTTTTAGCACCCCTTGGGTGTGCTAAAGAAAATGGGGGTGCTAAACTTTAGCACACCCCTTTTAGCACTCCTGTTTGGGAGTCCAAGTGCTAAAATGTGCTAAAAAGTAGGGTGCTAAAGTTTAGCACCCCTTTCCAAACACCCCCTTAATAGATTCGTCTCGCGAATTAGACTCCATCTGTGCAATTAATTTTGTAATTAGCCTATATTTAATACTCCTAATTAGTATCAAATATGCAATGTGATAGGTGCTAAACTTGAGTATTCAAACGGAGCCTAAACAACTGTGGTGAAATTAGAGGCTGACGTCGGCTGGTAAAAATTGACAATAGCTGATGGATGATGCATGCCCGGTCTTGTCTCAAAAACCAAAGAAGATTGGACGAACAGTACAGTAAGAACTCACAAATCTCAGTTGGACGAGGGGCTCTCGCGTATGACATCCTTTCAAGAAATAATTGAATTCGTGGATTTGTGGGATTTGGTGCAGGAGGTTCAGCTAAATGATCAGGAGTATTCCATCTAATGGCGATGGTCTGTAGATGGACTATACAATGCAAAATCGGCATATCAAGCGCAACTCCAAGGATCAATCTCAAATGGACAGCATCACGACATTTGGAAAGTCCATGCTGAAGGGAAAATATTTTTTTTTGCTTGGCTGCTTGTCCAAAAGAAAATCCTCACAGGACTTGTTCAGAACATGCTCCCTATGTGATCAAGCTCCTGAAACGGCAACACACATTTGTATACAGTGCCCTTTTGCAAAAGAAGTGTGGCTGTTGATCTGCAATTGGATGGGCTGGGGTGCCGGACTTCTATCAGGCAATGAAGACGACATTCAGAAATGGTGGAGTGAAACTTTGACGCCGATGCAAGGAAAATAGCGAAGATCAGTAGCAGCAATATTAATGTACGTTACTTGGAATATTTTGGAAAGAGAGAAATCGAAGGATCTTCGAAAATACAACAATGCGGGCAGATCAAGTGTTCAGCTTAGTTCAACAGGATATTCTCATTCGTCGTTAGGCATGCTGTCACGAGATCCGAGAAGATATAATGCACTTATAATGTCTAACAACTTATCATTTTCCCTTGGATGTATGAGTGTACTAGTTCATTATGTAATTGCTATGTGATATCTAAACAGAACTTCTATTCCTCATGCAAGCCAGTGCTCCTGCCAATATTTAAAAAAAAAACCAAAGACGAAAACAAAAGAGAAAAGATAAGGAAAACGTGGCTGATCCTTGCACATGTATTTGTGTAGTTTTATATATGGAGTATACATGCTAGCAAACCTCACGTCGATCTCGCGGTCGTCACCAAAAGTGCAAATAGGGTTCGTTCTCAGGGTCCCATCACAGGAGAAGAAAAGCTTCACGGATCAAGCTTGTTAGCTCTGTGTCGAGTCGAGTCGAGTCGAGTCGCAAGGAGACAAGCACGCAGCACCAAAACGGAGCCGCCGAAGAATGATGCCAGCCGCAAGGGATCTGATCTGATCTGATCGAGATCGATCCATCTCTCCGGCCCATATATCATCGTAGAATCACATCAGACCTCGTCATGGCTGGTGACTCAAGCCGGCCTGGGCCATCATGTTCGGCAGCGACTCGACCGCGCCAACATGTGGACACGGCCGGCACAAACCCTTGCTTCCACTAGCGACTAGTGGCTGGCACGCTCAAGGGCTAGGCACGCAGGTGACGAGAGACCCCTAGCAGAGTGAGTGGCTACTGTCATTAGCTGTTGACATGGCAAAAACTCTGCTTTAAGATAACGCCGCCGCCCGGCCCGTGTTACAATGAGTGACCTCTAGCCTAGTCTTGCGAGCTGCAATGCGAGCCACCTGTGTGAATGTGCGATGTGAAGTATTGGCACCTTGTTTACGTGCCATCACAATCTAAGGGAGTGTTTCATTCTTTAGTTCGGATTAAAATTTATGTCACATCGAATATTTGGACGTTAATTAGGAGGATTAGACATGACTTAATTATAAAACTAAGATGGAGGCTAATTCACGAGACGAATCTATTAAGCCTAATTAATTCATCATTAGTACATGTTTACTGTAGCATCATATTATCAAATCATGAACTAATTAGGCTTAATAAATTCGTCTCGCAAATTAGTGTCCATCTGTGCAATTAGTTTTATATTTAGTCTATGTTTAATACTCCTAATTAGTATCAAATATTCGATGTGATAGGAATTTTAGGAGGTTCTAAGTAACCAAAGCTTGACAGATCATGCAGTTCGTAGCTGTGTGTGCGTAGGCAATTTTTTTTTCCTGTTGCAAATATGGTTGGGGGTGACATTGAGGTAATAAAAAAAGGGAGAAACATTTTCTTTACTCGGTGGCAAAAAAGAGAATCCATTCGTTATACTACCACCAAACATTTCTAAAGTGCCCAGTTTTATCGGATTAGGACAAGCACAAGAGCCCGATGCCACAAGCGCGAAAAGGTTGCAGAACGCACCTCGTGCCGCGGAATCTATGACACGTCACGGTTTCTTCATCTTATTGTCTATTGATTTTCTATGGAGATCAAATGTCTTCAAGGGTAACGATCTAGCAGTGCAAAAGGCCAAAAAGGGAGTATATATGCACGTAAAAGGCGTGCTTACATTAAATGCAATTCCTTTTCCGCGAGGAACACTTGAATACAATTGTCCTATTTGTTCGAAAAAAGAAAGGAGAGAGAATTGTCCTTGATTCTGCTGATGCGTATAGTAGCCCAAGGGCCAGCGAAATGGACTCCAATTACCGAGTGAGTTGTCGTTTAGGCCCACAATCCTTGTTGGGCCGATGAACATGTTAGGACGAGTGAGCAAATCAGCCCAACAGGTTACAGAACGAGCATTTCAGTTTTCAGATATGAAGATTGCTCATCTTGAACAGAGAGACGAAGATGACACTGTACTGTACATCAATTGGCATATTTTTTACAAAACTAATGATGATAGGTGTTTTTTTAATTATTTACTTATCACAAAACTACCAAAGCACTCCTTTTCTGTTATGGTGGGTGATGAACAGGTGAATGGTGATACGTCAAATCACCAAGCATCCCTCCTCCGTCAAACCAAAGTGCTTGCAACGCAACACACACCGAGCCACTGATAGACGCGGAAATCCAACCTGTCTGTGCTCCACATATAGATGACTTGGGCATCTTCTTCAGACGCCATCCACCGCCTTTGGAGCGAATCTCTTCACTGCATCTCCAACCGTCAGGCACATCTTGTCTTCGCCGATGAGTTCTATGAATTTGGCTGAGCGCAGCTTCTGAATTACTGCTGGCCCAGGGTTGGCAAGGACCAGCTGTAAGCAACAGGCAAAAGGATTTTCGCTTAGTGAAGGGTTTCCCGGCAGTAGGATGATTGGTTGGTCGTGATTCCAGAATGCTAGCACCAGTTTTAATGTTCACCTGAATTTTGCACTTTACGAGCGCTCTGCACAGCTCCTCCAAGGCGTGGATTCCGCTAGTGTCGATGTCAACCACCGCTGTTGAAGAGTAACGCATCAGCACCGTGAACCAATAAGCTGAAATTCAACTTAAAAACCATCTGCAGTAATTTTTACAGAGAACTAGTCCACTTTGTTCTTACGAGATAGCTCAACAATCAGAAACTCAATTTGGGGACAGTTTTGTTGACGTTGTCGTTCTTCCTCCTCTTCCAGCAACCTCAAGATTCTGAAAATTGGATATAAAAAATGAAGCATGCATTGTTTTCTTGTAGCTAATTTGAGAAAAAGGACATGCTAGCGCTATTAGAATACTAGACATGATGCAATAATGCACCTAACACATTCTAGAAATTAACTAATAATAAATTGCTTGAACGTGCAGTAATCATATCATGGAAGAGATTGTAATTATAAATGTTAGCATGAGCTGACTTTCCGTATTTGATTCCGATAGTTACGTCGACACCCCTGATTTTTTTTCAAATAAAGAAACAATTTCCAAATCTTACATAATTAACTAGATATATACTAAGGTTCATCCGAGAGGTGAGAACTCGTGCTAATATTAGTGTGTTGCTTGTTCCTTTTTTCAAATGCACACATCAACTGAAATTATTTGAGTAATTCGAAGGCATAGTTCATAATATGTGGTATAAAAGAAGTATACAATGAAAATACTATTTCTACCAGTGAACATAGAACTTCTTTGAATTACCTTTCTTTAACATAGTTGGAGTTGGTGAAGTAGATAGCTGAATCCACCTGAACAATTACCACCCCTGGCACTGTGGTAACATCTGGGTATTGTTCAATGTTCCTATATACGGTAGTTCTTGGAAGGTTACCAAGCAAGGCAGTTCTTGGTCGTGTCGCTTGGAGTAGTATCTTGGCAATTGAGATTGCAATCTATCCGACAAGAATTTAAACAATCATGAGCCCATGTTCAAATCTATGAGGAGTTCAATTGTAGTTCACAGAAAGGAAATGATTAGAATCAATCCATACCGCAATTAGAAGACCATAATCCACCGATGAAAAAACAACTCCTAAAAAGGCTCCCAAACATGCCAAAAAGTCCAACTTATCAACCTTCCAGATATGGTATGCTGCCTTGTAGTCAATTAGGCCAAGCACTGCCGATATGATGATGGAAGAGAGGATGGCATTGGGAGTGTACTTGAACAACGGAGTGAGAAACAACAGCGTAAGCAGTACTACCATTGACATAACAATATTGGATGCTGCAGTTTTGCAACCAGCCATGCAGTTGACCGCTGATCGTGCGAAACCACCTATGGTGAAAGGTTTTTCTGTCAGAAAGAATGTAGACAACTGTATATGCTATATGATTGTTTTAAACTGAAATAGTAGTTACCTGTGGCTATGTAGCACGAAGTCAACGAACCTACCACGTTCATGGTTCCCAGAGCCATCATTTCCTTGTTCCCATCTAGTTTGTAGTCCTTCATGCCAGCAAATGTTCTTCCAACTGCAATCGCCTCCTGTTAAAAGTTTGCATAAGTTTCAGCACATTTCTAGATAACCTAGACACATTTTTTCCCATGGTGCGTACTGATTTGAAATTAAATGAATTTTGTTTTACCGTTAGGGCTATCAATCCAACTACTACTCCAATTTTGAATCCTTTCAGCATGAACGGGCCGCTGAAGTATATGAGGCTAGCCGAAGGTGGATTGATGCCTTTCTCTATGTTTTTAACCTGCAATCAGTGATAAGTAAGCTTCATTAGCAACTTTCCAGTTTTTGTTTGTCTTCTCTAACGGAGAAGCTAGGTTGCAACTTGCAAGTAGTCAAGAATGGCTCTTACAACTGCGACCCCATGCTTGTCTGCACGAGTGATGTACACAAAGAAGGTTGATACAATCACTGAAATGAGCGGTGCAGTTGCGGACATCCAGAAGAGCTTCTTCTTTTTCTTTCCCTAATTAGTTACCCCAAAGGAACAGTGTGATCATCATAAGTTGTAAGGATAACCAAGGTGAAACTCTGGAAATGTACAGTATATGTTGTTTATCTTACAATATATTTGGTGACCATAAGAAATCCAAGGAATGATGCAGCGATCAATATGGTCTGCCAGTTCCACTGTTTTTACAAGAACCATGTGCAAGTTCTCTCAAATACTCCTGTCGCTCTTTGGAACAACAACAAGCAAAACATCCGAGATTAAGGTGCAGCACTTTACAAACTTACCCCATGGTGAGCACTCTTGAATATTGATTTCATGACCGAGACTATGTCGGTGTTGTTAGTGAAATTTTTTATGCCAAGGAACCCTTTCAGCTGCTGAAGAGCGATGATGATGGCAGCACCTCCCATGAATCCGATGATGGCAGCATGAGACAAGTACTCTATGATGAACCCTAACCTGTAGTACAAGGGTTCAGCCATATAGAATTATAACATGTAAACTGTTGATCGGTCAAGCAGAAGATACATAACCTGAAGAACCCGAGCGCAGCCTGAGTAATCCCTGCGAAGAATGTTGCAGTGAACGCTAGACGTTTATACTCTAGTGGGTGCATCTTGGGATCGATCTCCTTCTGCAGTAGACTGCCGAGCATCAGCGACACGACAGCCATAGGACCCATGGCCAAATCTCTGGAGGTGCCCAACAAAGGGTATATCAATGGCGGAACGAAGCTACCGTCTGTCGGGCAAAAAAAGGGCATCTGGGTTCAGTTCAGTACTTCAGTTGCTGTGATGCTAAGCAGCACACAGGATGAAGCCAGAAGCCACAGACAAAAACAGATTAATTTGATGCACTTACACAACCCAATCTCTGGCGGTAGATGAGCAAGCTTCGAGTAGCCGATATCCTAGTTTAAAAATAAAATAAAATTTTAAACTTTGTTTAGGCCACATGATATAAACCAGTGAACTGTGTACATGCTGCTGATGCAAGCATTCTAAAAAAGTAAGCACCTACGGATGGAGTAGTTCACTGAGTATAGTACCTGAGGTATGCAGAGGCTGGCTATGGTGAGGCCAGCTACGAAATCCCCCCTGAACTTTCCGAAGGTGTAGTGCCTGCCCCACTCGAGCACCGGGAACACATTCTGCAGGCTGAGCCAGACCCTCTTGGACCAGCTTGGTTGCTCCTTGTATTGCCGCAGCGGATCATCTCCGGCGAAGAACAAGGCCTTCACTGAGCCAGAGAACTCCTGGAGGAGGCTCTTCTTCGGCGGGAAGCTGACCCTGTAGCCAGTGCTGTCCACACAGTGTGATGACGCCCGGCTGCCACCGATGTCAGCGCCGTTGAGGTTCTCACCTCCGTCGGAAACGGCTCGCGGCATTGTTAGTCACACAACACTGTCCTGTCAGTGATAGTATGATCAGCTATTTGTGCTTCTCACCTCCGTCGGAAACGGCTCGCGGCATTGTTAGTCACACAACACTGTCCTGTCAGTGATAGTATGATCAGCTATTTGTGCTTGTGCTTATAAAAGAGAAAATACAATTGGTCACAAGATATAGAATTATAGATAGCATATAAAAGAAACCTGCAGAACAATACTCAGAAGAGGTGCCTCTTCATAACTAGCGAAGAAAGGCCTGCTCTTGTTGCATTGTCAAGAAGCATGCGAGTGTCCATATATACATGTCGAGGAGCAACTGCTGCCATCAAAAGTCAGACCTCTATTTTAATAGGAGCAGAGAAAGCCTGAAACTATAGATCTTGATATGCCAAAAAATGCAGCAGATTGTTAAACGAGGCGGAAAACACCTGCCTTAGCTGATTGCTGAATAGGAGTTAACTGAAATATCTGAGAAGGTTCAGCACACTTCTTTTTTCGAACACGCAAAGGACTTATGACAGATTCAACTATTAATGGATATAATAGATGTTCTTTTGACAGAGTTATATACGGATCCACATTTGTTTTTCATGTCCTCAGCAGCATACACGCGACTACAGTTTTGATGTTTTCAGTAGCATACACGCAACCACCTCCAAACATTTGTACACATCGAGGAGAAAAGAATGATACACTTGCAGCTCAAATAAAAGGAGAAGAGCCAATGGTCAAATCCACTTGATATTTGAACTGAACAACCTACAAGCAAGCAAGCAAATTTGGAGTTAAACAGTGCTGTTTAATCCCACACAGAATCCACAGAACTGTAGCTCATTTTTCTTTAAGACAGGCTGCCAGTCAACTAGCCATCATTCGCTATTAATCCAGTGGGGGCAAGATCAGTGCACCAGGACATATGAGATAAGATTCAATAATGCACTTGTTATTGTTCATTGGTGCAGATGCAGCAGAATTTTATCTGTAAGAATTAGGTACTAACTCCGTGCAATTTTTTACAGGGCAAATTACATGAAAGTTCTACACTTCAGAAATGGGCTCAGAAGGATTTTACCCTTCCTTTCCTTCACCTGGACTCCTTGAGCACCATTGAAACGACGAACATGCCCTTCTCCCTCCACTCGTAGCTTCTCTCAGTCTCCGACTCTGGGGCGCATTCGCACACTGCTCCAGTTGCAGTCCCGAGCCGCGCCGCAGCCCGAATCCGTCCCGAATTCCTGGTGCCGCACATCCGCCCGCCGCCACCCCTGATGCCCCTCCCGGCTGCCGCCGCACATCCTCCCGCTCCTTGGGCGAGGCCAGTTGGTCCGCACAGAGAGCACGGACATCAGGCCGCAAAATCGAAGCGCCGGGGAGGAGAGCGGCCGACGGCGAGCGAGGGGAAGGAGGCGGTTGCGCTACAACTTTTCTTTTTAGCTTTGGAGAAAGATCAAAATACTTCGATTTTGAAAGGATATACGATACATTTCGATAGTTTTTTTTAAATCGTAGTATAACTAACTTATAATAATCATTTTGGTAACTGTTTTTTATATTAAACTAAACTATCCCCTTTTATGCTTATCGATTTTAAATGCACGACATTTAGGAACTAACTAGCCTTTCCTAAACATTTTCTTTTTATTTAAAAGCCGAAGGGAACCGTATTTCTTTAGAACTATGACATTCAAACGTGATTGCTAATCTAATTTGATTGTTTCGGGTGGTGTGTTTTTCAAAATGTGAATGTTTCTTCAGTAGATGGACGACTTGTCTTCTTGGTTTTTCTTAAAGCGCAACTTGACCTATGCCGGTCTTATATAGATTAAATTTTGACCCAAAATTGCATTATAAAATCCTGACCAGTAAAGCTAGGATTGAAATATGATGAGTTTTGTTTGGATCTTGTGATACATGCACTCCCTCTAATCTTAGGGGAGTAGTTGTTCTCAACGCAAGGATCCCATTGATTACTAGACAAGTGATGGTAGTGAGCTGGCGTGCGCCGCTAGAAGAGAACTAGAAAACGTTTCTTTTTGGAAGAGGTCTCCAGCCAAAAAAAAGAAAGACTCTGCATTGTTTAAATGGATGGAGTCTGTAGACGCGGCGTATGCGCTCGCGAGGCTACTTGGCCGTAAAAGAATCCCGCTTCCTCATGTATGTGCTCGTTTTGTTTGTTGATCTCTCATCGCTTGCGCTGTCGATGACGAATGAATGACGCATCGGCGCGTTGTACCTAGAGGCAACCAGAAATCTACTGTAGCTCAAATAGGTTAGTTCCACTAGAGAGATGCTCTTGTACCGTCAAATTTTAATCTGGATGACGTCCGAGAGTTTGTCAAAATTGTCGAGCCGATTTGCGCACGAGTCCATTGAAAGTGAAAGAAAAGTGACCTGTCGTGTACACTTGGGCCAAAACTGTAAGGATTCCGGGCCCGGCCTAGTCCAGGATGTTGGGCCATGCTAATGGTGGTTCCGGGAGCGGGGCTTGGTGGTTTTTTGTGTTGGGGGCCTTCGCAACCAATGGTGGCCCAATCGAGAATGTCTTCTGACTCTTGTTTATTGTTGTTTTGTTTGTTGTGACCCGACCGGCCCAGGCATTTGGTGGATCTTGGCGGGGCCCGGGCCGGAGGGCCATCGTTTCTCGATGATCAGTGAAGGCGACCGCCGACAGGAGTACAGCGGAGGGGTCGCTAATGCGCGCGTCGTTGAAAGCTGAAAGCTGCCGACGCGACGGATGAGGGGATCGGATCGGAGGAAGCGCACACAAAGGCAAAAGGCAACTAGCCAAGGCACAGCAGCCAGCTGCTGAGCAGCATCGTCTCGAACTCTCAATCTATTCCACCACCGTCCGTCTCCATCGTACGTACGTCCTGCTCCCGTCCAGTCCGGTCGCTCCGGCCGGCCGGTCCTCCTCCGCCACCGCAGCACGTATAGCTCCGACGGCGATCCTTTGGTGCCCAGTGCTCGATCAAGCCGTCGCCCTCACTGTGATCAAGCCGTCGCCGGCGCATCCGTGTCGCGTCGCCGTTTCAGCTCGAACCGGAGCGAGGCCGCCGGCCGCCGGCGCCACGGCCGGTCCCGTGGCCAACAAACCGAAAAGGGAAAGGGTGCCGTCCGGGCCTGTTGCGTTCGCGTCTTGGCGTGGCGAGCAGAAATTAAAGCAATTGCTAGCGCTTGCAGGGCTACGCACGCACGCACGCACGCAAGCTGCGGCGCACATTGTATTGGCCGGCCGGCCGGCCGGGTGCTTTGGTAGCTTCCTGCAGTCCCATCCATCAGGCGATTGATTGATGGTGCTCGTCAGGAGGGGACGATCCATCGATGGAGAGATGATGCCGTAGGATCGATGCATCCGATCCGATGCGATCCACCATCCACGGGCTGTGGGTGCTGAGGCCCACGCAAATCTAGCTAGCCGCTAGACTGATCGAGCGCGGTCAGTCTCCACGGCAAAAGCTAGATATGCTGCTACCTGGGCATCTGGTTCTCTGCCGGCCGGGACTGATTGCTGGCGAGTGGTGACAACGACTCCAAGCTAATCTATAGGTTTGCAGAGCTATCTGTAGCCTCATTCTCATGTGAATTCTCTCGTAGTACTCCTCCAATGCGAAGTGAGCGTTCCGTATCTACGAGCAACTGCTGCTTTCCAATTCAACCTAATAATCTTTATTTTTGTTCTTTTGAGAGGCAGGCAGCGAACAACCGAAAGGTAGTGTACTAGGGAAGAAAGTAGGTTGTGGAATTAAACATCTGGATGGAGAGATGTCGTCTGAGGCATTCAAGTAGCAAGGTGTGTAATATACAGAGGTGTGTCTATCTCCGAGTTTAATTAATTACCGATCCTCAATTCAACTTGCATAGGATGGATTAATATTCCTCTTAATTACTGAATTCTCATGCTTATTCCTCTCAACTTGAACCCAGGGGGAGCTACTTGCATGCATTGAGCTCTGCCAACCAGTTAGGCAGCAGGGCTTGTTCGTCGGACGGCCCCATGTTTATGTATACATGGATATCTAAGAATTACGCTTTCCGCGTAGGATCACGGCTGATGGACTAGTTGTTGATAATAATAGCCACGTGATGTAAATTGTTTTTAGAAAGCGTAACTTACCATAAATATCTACTTCTAAATTACCTGTATTTGTCATTATCAAAGAAATAAAATAATACAAAATTCCCCAGTACCCGCTTCTAAATTACCAGCATGTACTGTTGACAAAAGCAACCCAAGACACTGATTTAGGTCCAACAGTTATGTGGCGAAGTCCAAAGACCAAACTGACAAGGGAAAGGAAATATTATGCTATATGGATGGCTACACAAATATAATGAATATTAAGAACATGAGGGGCAAAAACAAGTGTTTTTTTTTGCGTGTGCAAGACTCATTCAATCGGGTAATATGGTAAGAAAGTATAATCAATATATGAGCATTAGTCACCTCTAATGCATAAATCAGTCGTTTCATGAGATCCTGTTATCCATGTTATGAAAATATTGTAGCCCCGTTAGTATTGCTAGATTGGCAACGACGAAAGCTTGGTTGCTGATGCCCCCGCCTCGACTGGGACCAGCAAGGATCGCTAGGAGGGCTAATTTTATAATGAGGTGGTTGAGGGTCGGTATACCCTCTCATCGGACTTAAGGGTTTTCAATTGAACATGTGTTTTAAATGGCGGGCTACAGTATTTAGCGGAGAGCTCTGCATCAACCGTTATAGTCGTCAATTGTTTCCTACGACGTTGTCACGAGGTGGCACTCGCTGTAGCTCGCTATTTAATTAAAACACTGATTTCATCTAAGGGTGGGCATGCAGTCATCCGTGGGCATCCATGATCCACCTTGTTAGTTCGATTTAACTAAACAACTTTTCAGATTGAGCTAGCTAAACTGAAAAGTTGTCAATTAATAGTTTAGGGCCTTAGGCGCCCAGAGTTTAGGCACGCAGGCATGCAACGCATGCAAGCGTATAGCACTGTATACGGAGCATCAAATTTTGGGCAGGGTACAGGAAGAAGAATGCAGGAGTACACCCATAGCCTAGCATCAAACCTCCGAGCCATGTGCTCGCCCATGTACGCACACGGCACACTACTTTTGCTTTCGCTCATGGAGGTACACTTGCAACATGCATGTAATGGACACTACACGCTGGAGCTGCTCCTACAGTAGCCGCATCTGCCGGAGATGAAGCATTCCGGCCAGCTTTTGGGCAAACGGCCTGGAGGCATTCCAGATACGGAAGATTCTGAAAGCTTTCACTGCCAGCATCTGCATGTTCGTCAGTACTTCAGTTCAGGTATAGTATGTAGCTGTAGGGCTTGCATATATAGCATGACAACATTATATTCCCAACTCCAACAAGCGTGGCGTGCTTTGGTTGTCCAAGTAGTTATCCTACTCCTGAACGACGTTAATTACGTTACAATCGCTACACAATTAATCGAGAAAAAATGATGCACATAAGAGTATGTAGGAGTCTCCTTCCACCCATCCATTCTTGCTTTATTCCACTTCTGTACTCCATCCCTTCCAAATTGTAGGTCATCTTGGCATTTCTAGTTTCATGTATAACGTATAGTAAAATCTTTGAACATAAAAATACTAAAATGATCTAAATTTGGGACGGTGAAAGTAATCTTTACAGTATATCTTAGACGACAACGACATCATGATTGCACATCTAAGATCTAGCACATGTATGTAACTCATGCAAACATGTAAGCACACCAACAACGACAGTGGATTGATCGATGCATGACCACACCGTGTGTATTAAAGATCGGCCAGGTGACAGGGCCGGGATCAGCTGAAATTAAAGGGTTAATTGACAAGACTAGTGCCCTAGCGTGCAGCTGGCCGCATGCCTCTGCTGCCTGGTGGCTAACGGCCGGCCGGATCGAGAGAAAAGAAGAATCACGCTGAGCTAGCAGCTGAACGACGCCTCTTCCCCGTCGCGTCGTCGCGGTCGCTGTCGCCACCGCTTCCTCCGGCGACAGGCGGTGTACCCTGAAATTGATTGCGAGCTGCGTCCAGTTCACTCGTATCGTGGTCTGAATGAATGAATGAGCTAGATGGATGCACAAGTCCTAGAGCTACAGTATACCCTGTGCGCCTGTCCGGACCAAAGGTGTATTTTTTCTTTCGGTTGGGGGGGGGGGGGGGGGGTGAATTGTGGCGCTGGTGGCGCGTGCGGTGAAAATGGACGAGCTACTGCTGTAGAATGTAGAAATTTTTGAAATCCTTAACCTGTCGCTAGCGTTGTTGTTTCGGTTAGTTTGTGCAAGAATTATGTGGGGGAAACTGTTCTGCTGCTTACCTCGAATGCACTGCAGCAATGCGCGCAGACATAGTCATTTAATTTGCAGCAAATTCAAACAACACTACACTCAACATGCATTTCCAGCTTTGGAACATTATTTGGCACAATTTCGGCGAATATTTACCAATGAATTCCTTGATTCACGTAACGTCGTCTATTCATCTAATATATGCATGATGTTTTATGAAATTGATACGGAACAAATTAGACGTATCTTTATACAAAATCGACTACATTTTTTTCAAAACACACATTATATTGTTTAATGTGTATTGTACTATATATTACACATGATAGAGAGATATCTCCAATGATGTATTTCAAAGAATAATTTGAGTCTTACGTTTAGAAAACTTCGCGTCAATAAGCAAAGTATTACACATTGGCGAGGTATGTCAATAAGCAAAGTATTTAAGTCTAACTCCTTACCCCTCACCTATCTTGCTGTTCTTTTAATTCGTGAATGGATTGGATAAAAAATGGGCTATAATTAAAATACATACAAAAGGGAGAAATAAATACAATTTCTTAAAACCAAGAAACATATGCATTATATGGAAGTTCATACTGAACTTACTTACACTACTCTCAAGACGACCAAATAATTTTTTGGCCACATATGCTACCTCTATAGAAATACATTTCATGTACTCACTATTGGAAACCGGAATTTTCCTATGCGTGACCCATTTTCCTGATGGTTTTTTCAGGCACGCGTAGGGAAATTCATATTTCCTCACTGGTATATTTAAAGAACGCACCGGGAATATGTACTAGAGCCACAAAAAGGAACATAGAAATAAAATCTAGCGCATTTTCCGCTTGCAAATGCGCACAAAAGTTTGACCATACACATATAATTTTAACTATGCTCAAGTGAAAATTCCTAGTGAACTCATATCACTACCGGAAACTGAGCATTCATCCCGAGGCTCAGTACCGGTGGCATTTTGATCCGGTACTGATGCCACATCAGTACCGGGCCTAACAACTAGTCCTTGATGAGGTCCCCGTGAACCCTTTAGTACCGGGTGGAGGCTTCACCCGGTACTAATGTGCAACCTTTAGTACCGGGTGGAGCCTCCACCTGGTACTAATTTGGACTTCACTGGATTGAAGTCCACCACACATTTCCGCTCCTCACCGTCTTATCTGCACGCCTCCCTCTCTCTCCCAAACGGCCCTACTCTCTCCCTTCTCCCCTCATGGCGGCCTCGCCCCTCCCTTCTCTCCTCTTCCCATTCTTCCAGGCACGTCCCTCCCCTCCCCCCTCCACGCGCCCCTCAGTGCGACGCTGGTGAGGAGTGGCGGCGGGGCGAGGTGAGACGACAGCACGACGGTGGGGGCGAGCAGAGGCGGAGTGGCGGGCGATGACGCGTGGAGCAGCGGGATCTGCAGGCCGACGCGGTGGGAGAGCGTGGAGGCGCGGCGGGGGTAGCGGGATCTAAGGGGTGGCGGCGCGGCAGGACGAGGTGCGTGGCCTCACCTCTCTCGCTTTCTCTCTCTCTGGACGAGGGCGGCCGGCGGCGCGAGGGGGCCAGCAGAGCACGTGGCAAGGGTGGTCGGCTGGGCGAAGAGGTTGGCAGGGAGTCGTGGGGGAGGCGAGACAGTGGGGACGAGGGCCGAGACCAGGCTCGATGACGAGGAGGAAGGGGGCCGGCGGTGACGAGGAGGAAGGGCGGCCGGCGGTGACGAGTTGAAAGGGCGGCTTTCTCTCTTCGGTGCGGGGCTTAGGTGCTGTGCGGTTGGGGCTCAGGTGCTGTGCGCCCGGGGCTCCGGTGCTCGGGCAGACGGCGGCAGGGTGCGGCCGAGGCTCCGGCAGCAGATTTTTTTAAATTTTTTAATACCCTTTAGTACTGGTTATTTGACCCGGTACTAAAGGACCTCTTAGTACTGATACAGCAGTACCGGTTGCACAACCGATACTAAAGGGGTTCGAGACCGGCACTGAAGCTATACATCCAGATTAATTGGTGGCAATAATGCAACCGCAGGCATGCAAACATGCAGTGCAAGGACGTGGGAACCGGATCCCCTCTGCAATATAATATGGCAGCTATAAAGTCACCATGCTGCAGTGATTTTGCAGGAGTGAATGGTCCGTAGGATTCAAAGGCAAATTAAAGGTGCAGGATTTTGCAGGAGTGGGGGACTACTGTAGCAACGAGCTAGCCCTGGACGTTAGATCTAGAACCGGCGGTGCGTGGTGGACGGATGCCCTTAATGTAAATCACTGTAGCTTTTCTTCTACCAGCTATGTGTATATATATACACACACAGGCGCAGGAGGCCATGCTAGCTTGCATCTCCATCATGCATCATAACGGATAGATAGAGTGGGCGCGACACAGCACATGGCGCGCCTTGTCGTCGGCGTAGAGTGGCCGGCCCACCGCCGGCCCCGCCGTTCATCCACCACTCATCCAATTTGGCGACTTGCAATTGCATGCGGCCGCTCATGCTCATGCATGCCAATCTGCCATCACATGTATATATGCAATTAATGTGCGTGCTCTGCCCCAAGATTCATATCATCATATGATGATGCATGATTTTTTTTTAAAAAAAAAACTAGGAGAGAGAAGAAGAGAGAGATGGGGGGATCAAAAGTGTCCTGTCGAAATGACAGAACATGGGTCTTCTGGACGTACACCACGCCCGGCCGGCCGGACCCCTGCTCTGAATCTCTGATGCACATGCTTGGACGACCGTCCACTGCCCAGGGTGAGGGCCCTACCACCATGCACGCCTCTCTTTGCATTGCAGTGTAGCATCTTTTAGGGTGCGTTTGGTTGGGAGACGATGTAGGACGGGACGGTCCTGTCCTACTTTTCTGGGATAGGATGATCCTATTTCTTGTTTGGTTAGAGGGACAGGGGCGTCCCTGTTTTTTGTTTGGTTTGAGGGATAAATGTGGGATGGGATGATCCCGTTTTCTGTTTGGATCGAGGGATAGCTGGTTATGATAACCTTCTGCAGAATCATGGTGACATTACCTCCTACCTGTCATACCTTCCTTCTTTCTAAGGATAATCATGGTGACATAATATATAGTCTGAAATATATACAATATATATACACAATATATAGTCTAAAACAGAGACAATTCATTTAACAGAAATATCAGACCAGTGTAGTTATTGCCTTCAGATAACAAAACTACAGGGAGGTCACTGCCATGATGAAACTGAAAACTCTGCAAGTAATATTATCCCCAATAAAGTATCATTTGAAGACGCAGGTAATTGAGAATGCAATAAACAAAAGGAAGCTTGGTAGCAAACCGAACTGTTTACCATCAAATATCATTCATATATATAGATGGCATTTACCACAGTACCATTACATCAAATCCATGCCTTACACAATATAGAAAGTTCAAGGCATACTATATGATAGGCCACAGTTAGCAAAAGAAATATGACTGACAAAAGAGACCGTTACAACTATCAGGTGTAACAAACATGGCCTAGTTAGCAAAAGAAAGCTTTACCACTATCACTAGTTGTATGTTCCAAAAGCACCTACTGTCCAGGGAACCTCTCACTAACAAACATAGCCATCCAATGTAACTGGTGCTGAAATGGCAAGCCATAGAAAGCTTTACCAATGAGAGGATTGGCCACCAGATGCGCATAGTATGTGGATATCTGAAGATCATTAAAGCCTGAAACTGAAAGGCTATTCACTTTGTCAAAGAGATCTTCTGGCAGCTCATTATTAGATTTAGCAACCTGCGTTATAGCCATGGCAAGCTTGTCACCAACTCTGTTGAACGCACCAATCAACCCCTCCTCTGCACTTTCAACAATCTTGGCCCTCTTGTTAGGTCTTGCATTAGATGTTGCCCCTTCCTCAAAAGCACTACTAGGATCCTCTTCTGTACCATTTGCAGCCCCATCTTCAGTATCACCATCTTCTGTACCAAGAGGAGCACTTGAATCCTTTGCAAACTTGCCAGTAGCCATATCCTTCCCAAAGATTGTTTCCATCTCAGCATAGTTCTCAAGAGGCTTGTTTAAATACTCGGCATCAGCCTTGTGATCCTACAATGCAATAGAAATTAGTATGAAAAATATGATAAGAACAAGACCACAAAACAATAGAAACTAGATTACGTGCACATGGCCATTGTAGTGCTCCTCATCAAGGGTGATGATGTAGTTCTCTTCATCGAATCCAGATGCACTCAAGCTCTTGAGTCGTGTTATCTTTGCCCACTTTCTTTGCCATGTCTTCAGATGGTTCTTAATCTGCTCACCATTGAGCGTAGTGTTGAATTTTTCATTGACAGCTCTAGCACATGCATTGAAATAGACCTTTTTGAAGCCCTTTCCTGTTTTAACACCACTGGCAACGACATTGGCAAGATTTTTCAGCATGAAATTGGACATTGGCGCTGTCCAGGCAGCCACACCAGTACCTCTCCCAAGTCCCTCAACATGACCATCCATTGCCTGGCATGTAACAAAAAAAACAGCTAGCATTGGATGTTAAGTTAACAAGATTTCAGCACCAAATACAACAAGGATTGTATGTCATTTAACTGGATTTCAGCAGCAAATAAGTCCTTCCAAATACAATATAGCAACAATAAGTACATACAATTGAAATATAGCAACAATATGTTCATACAACTGAAATATAGCAATAAATATGTCCATACAACACAAACACATCTAGGAAAATACTTGCAAAACTGAAATACATCAACAAACTAGTGGGTACTAACTAATATTGTTCTCTTGATGGTCTGCCCACATCTGATCAGCAATACTTTGCCTGAAATTAACCATCTCGGTATGCTCATGTGCTTGTCCACTGTATGTTGTAGCATGGTTATAACTTGAAAAATTATTGTCTTCTATGAAGAACTCATCAATTCCATCTTGTATAACCCAATTGTGAATGATGCAGCAAGCAACAACAATGTCTACTTGAGTTGGGAAAGGAAAGAAAGGAGTGGCATCATCGAGAATTTTGAATCTTCTCTTTAGACACCCAAATGCACGCTCTACTGTGATACGAAGAGATGAGTGCCTAAGGTTGAATAGCTCCTTCTCATTTTGGACAGGATTATTCCCCCACTCATTCAAGTGATAACGAACACCACGAAAAGGGGGCAAGAATCCTGGTTTTGCTCCATATCCGGCATCAACTAGGTAGAATTTTCCTAAAATGTGATGGAAAGTATATCATATTTCTATTATATTAATGATTCATATGGAGAATCTGATATGGTATTAGTGTATTACCTTGTGGCACTCGAAGTCCATTCTCACGCTCCAAAGCATCTCTTAACACTAGTGCATCATGTGCTGTCCCCTCCCAACCAGCCAATACATAAGGTGGACCCGGAGATCAAAATCTACGGCAGCCATTACATTTTGAGAGGCATATGACTTCCTACC
>NC_028458.1:10041865-10090883 GCF_000263155.2 Setaria italica | reverse complement strand
CCCCAGGGGAACCAGAGCAACCGGGAAGAGCACCACGGAAGAAGAAGCGGAGCGGTGCGCGGTGGCTTTGGGCGGCACGCGCGCCTCACGTGACGAGCGAAGCGGAACTGGGACGCCCCCCGTCCGCTCGTTTTTCCCGGACGGGGGCGTCCCGGGATCTTTGGGGTATATTCCTCATATGGGACGTCCCTATCCCCTATGACTCGGAACCAAACACTGGACCATCCATGGACCGTCCCATCCCATCCCGTCCCGTCCTTGAAACCAAACGCATCCTTATTTTTTTCCTAATGTTTTTTTCCTTATAATTGTTATTCTCGTCATGTTGAAACATGCCTGGGTGGTTGTGCTAATAAGATGGAATAACTTTTTCTTATAATCATTATTCCCCTCATGTTGAAACATGCCTGTGCGGCTGTGCTAATAATAAGATGCATGTGCTTCTCGGTCGGCTGGTTCAAAGAATCACTTATCTAAAATGGAATGGTCCATAAATCTTAGTGCGATGAACTCATGCCTCATTGTTATGAAGATAATGAAAATCAGACTTTTTATTTGGTTGGAGAAATATATATTTTTTTGAAACGAACCGGCAGGAGGGTTGCCAATTATATTAAAAATAAGATCATCCCAAATGGGAAGGAGAACGCTGGAGAAATAGAATGGATTGATGTGTTCCCATCTCATTTCTCACATGGTTTGGGAGGGACGAGTGTGCGTCCGATGACATTGCTGGAATTGACTTCAACACCAGCTGAAAAGGCAAATAAAACTGATACAAGTGGACGGGACGTTCCACTAATTTCTTGGTACCCGCACGAACGTGGTGTCGTCGTCGCTAATTGCCGTGGAGCTAAATCAATGGGAAAGTCCAAATTATTGGGCTTTCCATTGGCCATTAACTCTTGGGATTGACTTGTCCACATCAGGATCTAGGAGGAGGAAGGGGCGACACACACAAATTCGATCACCAGAGAACTTTTCCGTAATAAAACAAGGTGAGATCTCGATCGATCAGGACAGGCGAAGAAAGGAACTTTTCAGCAATAAAACAAGCATATGTCAACAGTGTATGGGATGATTTAACCGAGCGGAGAGAGACCGGTCATCTACTTAAATCTGAACAGGCC
Organism: Setaria italica; assembly: GCF_000263155.2. NCBI lineage: Eukaryota > Viridiplantae > Streptophyta > Magnoliopsida > Poales > Poaceae > Setaria > Setaria italica. The sequence goes on along the minus strand of NC_028458.1, from coordinate 10,089,753 downwards.
TTAACAAAAAAATACAAATCGCTTGTAATTATCCTGGCGAAACACGTATAAAAAAATATTGCCTGTATGGAAACTTATTGTTTTTAATGGGCAGAAGAACTCATTCAGAATGACTTGAAGCTGTCACATTTTCTGGTAGTGACATTAACGATATACACATTTAGTAAAAACAAGCACAGTATAAATAAATAGGAAGAAACATTTCCTCCCCAAAAGATCTGCAAATTCATTTTATAAACTGGCTCATGAGGTAATACGAAAGCTCTTGAAACTGGTCATTACTCTATCTACAAGAGTATCATTCACACATGGAAATGTTTTGCCTGACTTCTTCTGTGGTCGCGAAGCCTATTTGTTTTGAGATAGAGCTATTGCTGAGGGTTGTTGTGAAGTGACCGACGGATGCATATTTCTTTTGTCCTTTTGTCGTTAATAATTAATTCAAAGTCGGTGATGGCTGGTAAATTTGAGCCCTGTTTGGTCGCGGTTCAAATCAGCTGCGGGCCAAGTGCTGCTCTAACTCCAACTCCATCCGACCCTGGCTTGATGGTTTGACCCTTTAGCTAGCATCGCTTCTCCCTCAGCTCCAGCTCGATAGCATGGATAGGATCTAGGCGCCAGCGACGTTTACAGCCACGGATCCACCCTCCCTCGTTCTACCTTCCTTCAAGCCGGTGCCTCCCGCTGCGGATCGCCCCTCCCGCTACTGATCATTATTCTATCTGCAAGAGTATTATTCATACAATATCCTCGCACTGCTAGTCCTTATTTTGGCTTCGCACATTCATGTGCAAATGACCATTAGACAACAACAATCCTAACTAGAAACGATTAATTAAGCCATTTCATTCATAAAAAATAGAACAAACTGCGGCGTGGTTAAAAGCCATAGCCTAGCTAGGTTGCAGCGTCAATTCTCTTGTGAATACTTCTTGATAGTGTGAAGCACTGACGTTATATTGATTCCAAGTCCGAGATGTTTGTTAACTAGGTTGATAATAAAATATACGATCAATATTTATTTGTATAATATCTCTCTACTAATTTGTTTTATTGCTTCAACTTGCACATGACCTGAAAGTTATCCAAAAGGAAATTGTGACATTGATAAACCATTCGCGCCACAAATTTTCAGTTTTGATGAACCCAATCAGTATTGCACACACATTCCAAGAGTCGAAATTACTGAAAAATAATTTTAAAAAGAAATTGAATGTGCATAAATCATAGAGTTAGCATTTGTAGGATGCAAACTTTATGGACCATCAACTATTATCAAAATTTTCATGATTGTTAGAAGATGTGTATGTGTTGTACGTGCCGTGCGTGTACATGGGCCCTGGCTATGCGCCAGGCCCAGGCCAGCTCCCTGCCCTGCCCTAGATGGACTAGGATGGACAGTCTTATCCCTTGGTCGGTTGTGTTTCTATAAACTTCACTAAGGGCTGCATATATAGTTGTACATATTGTATACCCTAATCAATCTATTATTCCATGCAATCCCTATTGCTTTCATGGTATCACGAGTCCGGGTTATTCCCGATTCCTTACCTTTCGCATCCTAGCGCGCCACCGACGCCGCTCCCAACGCGCCTGACCGCCGGCGCTGCCCATAGCGCGCCCGACCGCGGCGCTGCTCCCGCACCGGCTCTCCACCGCCGCTGCCCTCCATGGCCACCACCCTGCCGCCCGTGTCCTCCACCGCCGTGGCTGACGCCGCCACTGTCAAGGCCGCCACGCACGTGGCTGATGCTAGCGCTGCCGCTGCTGCTTAGCGCCGTGCCGCCCGCAAGGAAGCCCGCGCCATCACGGCTGAGACTGAGGCCGCCGCTGCCGCGCAGGAGCGCGACGCTATCAACGCCCGCCATCGCGAGGCCCTGGTGCGCGCCGCCCAAAAGCGCAAGGGCGCCCCGCCTGACTCCGACGAGGAGGACGCTAGCGCCAACCTCTCCGACCAGGCGCTCGACGCTCACCAGGCCATGATGCTCCATGAGGCCGCCGTCGTCCTCAACCTGCACGCCCAGGCCGTCGCCGTGCAGAACATTCGGAGCCTCATCCCCATCGTCCTCGACACTGTCGCCGACAACTACTCACGGTGGCGTGAGCAGTTTCTCACCGTCGGCAAGTATTCGCTGCAGGATCACATTCTCCGTGACATTCCCACCCTGGCCTCTCTTGATTGGGGCCGGATGGACTGCGTCGTCCAGTCTTGGCTCTACGGCACCATTGCCACCGACCTCATCGACATCGTCATGGATCGTGGCGAGCGTAGCACCATCGCTCGCGCCACCTGGCTCGCCATTGAGACGTAGTTTCTCGGCAACCGGGAGACGCGGGCCCTCTACCTTGACGCCAAGTTCCGGACCTTCGTCCAGGGTGACTTGTCCATTATGGACTACTGTTGCTGCTTCAAGAGCATGGCGGATGCCCTCGGTGATCTCGGTGAGCAAGTCTCCGACCGCACCCTCATCCTCAACATCATCCGCGGGCTCAACGAGAAGTTCGCCACCATCGGCCGCGACATCCGGTGCTCTTGTCCTCTTCGCTCCTTCCTGGAGGCCTGCGATGATCTTGTTCTTGAGGAGCTCATAATGGCGCCTCCTTCCTCGACTCCGTCCACGGCGCTGCTCACCAGCGTCAATATTAGCTCCTCCTCTTGCCCCTCTGCGCCTCCCCACCAGTCTATCAGGCGTTTCGGCTCCGGGGATGGCAAGGGGGGCCCGTCCTCCAAGCAGAAGCGGGACAGGGGCTGGCGTGGCGGTCAGCAATGGCAGGGCAGTGGCAACGGCAGCAAGGCCCTTGCCGCCGATGCCCAGGCCCTTGCTCTCGGCACCACCCAGGAGTCCGTCGATCCCTGGCCCTCCTTCTGGAACCCTGGTCCGGTACAATTCAGGTGTACTCGGGCCCTCGGCAACAGGCCGCCGTTCCTCCCCATCCAGCCGCGCCCACATCGGTGTTTCAGCAGCAGGCCCTCCTCGCCTAGCAGCAAGCGTTGTACGCTCAATAGCAGCAAGCGCAGCTCCAGAGCCTTCAGGCCCCCCTTATGGGGTAGCAGGCACCCTACCTAGGGCAGCAAGCGCCATAGGTGCCCCCGGGGTTCTACAATCCCATGACGGGCCTGCCCTCCTCCTGGGATCAGCAGTTCCTCACCTCGACGTTCAGCACCATGACCCTAAACCAGTCGCAGGCAACCGACTGGTATCTTGATTCAAGTGCCACCTCACACATGACTTCATACGCTGGTACTCCTTCACATTTTTCTCATCCGCGGTATCACTTTTCTTCATCAATTGTTGTCGGTGACGGTTCCTTGCTTCCTGTCACGGCTACTGGCGCAGCTCACTTTCTAGGTTCCCTGTCCCTTAACAATGTTCTAGTTTCACATAAACTTATTAAGAACCTTATTTCTATTTGCCAGTTTACTTTTGATAACAATTGTTCTATTGAATTTGATCCTGCTAGCTGCTCTGTGAAGGATCTGGCATCTCGGAGGCTGATCGTCCGGTGCAATAGCTCTAGGCTACTATATCCCCTGCGGTTTCCTGCTACCTATGCTCTCGCTGCCGCCTTCCACTTCCTCTGTGTGGCATCGTCGTCTTGGACATCCCAGCCATGAAGTTTTGTCCAAAGTCGCTCCGGTCATTCCTTTTTTAATAAGGACATTCATACCATCTATCATGCGTGTCAGCTAGGGCGACACACTCGCCTCCCTTTTCAATCATTTGCTTTTAGAGCGTCTAGTAATTTCAATCTTATTCACTGTGATTTGTGGACATCTCCTATTCCCAGTGTATCTTGTTATAAATATTATTTGCTCATTCTTGATTAATGTTCTCAGTATTTGTGGATGTTCCCTTTACGTCTCAAATCTGACACCTTTGCAACTCTGCCTAACTTCTTCTCCTCTGCGCGTACCCAGTTTGGCACCACTGTGAAGGCCGTTTAGTGCGACAACGGCCGCGAGTTCGATAACTCCAGCAAACGCATCTTCTTCCTCACGCACGGGGTTTGTCTTCGCATGTCCTACCCCTATACATCGCCCCAGAATGGCCGGACCGAGCACATGATTCGAAGCGTCAACAATGTTGTCCACTCCCTTCACTCCCTTCTCTTTCAGGCTAGTATGCCTCCCTCCTATTGGGTTGAGTCTCTGCACACTGCTACACATTTATTGAACATTCTACTCACAAAAACCCTTAGCTCCACCACGCCGCACATGGGTCTGTTTCGTGTCTCGCCGTCTTATGACCATCTTCGGATTTTTGGTTGCAATTGCTATACAAATCTTTCCGCTACTGCGCCACACAAACTCGCTCCTCGCTCCACCTTGTGTGTTTTCCTTGGCTATTCTGCTCATCACAAGGGATACCGCTGCCTTGATCTCTCGTCCAACCGGGTCGTCATCTCTCACCATGTCGTATTTGATGAGACTACCTTTCCCTTTTCTCGGCAGCAACCGCCACCAGCTAATGAGGACTTTGATTTTTTGTTGGAACCTTCTGATGTGGTGTCGCCCCCTATTGGCTCGGCACCGTCTCTGTTGCCTGCAGGACACTCACCCGGCGCACCTTCGACCTCATCGATCGGTCGGGCGAGTGCCCCGACCGCACCGGCGAGCTCTCCGATCGATCAGTTGAGCGCCCCAACTGCACCGGCGACCGCCCCACTCAGTCGGGCAAGCGCCCCGACCACACCGGCAACCCCCCGCTCGGTCGGTCGAGCGTTTCGATTGCACCAGCGTGCGCTCGATCGGTTGGGTGAGCGCCCCGACCGCATCGGCAACCTCTTTGATCGGTCGTCTTAGCGCCCTGACGGCACCAGCGACCACTCCGCTCGGTCGGGCGAGCGCTCTGACTAGTCAGGCAAGCGCCCATGGTTTTCCCCCCACGTAGCCTCTTGCTCCGACCGTTCTTCCTCGCGGTGCGGTTCCCATGCGTCCCGTCGCCAATCAGCACCCCATGACGACGCGCGGGAAGCTGGGATTCCATCTGCCAAAACTTTTTCATTCCTCCAAGCTGTCACCAGTGCCTCGCACTTACTGGGGTGTTCTCGCTGATCCCAATTGACACCAGGCCATGCAGGAGGAGTTTGACGCGCTGCTGGCCAATCACACGTGGGATCTTGTACCACGTCCTACTTGGGCCAATGTTTTTACTGGCAAGTGGGTCTTTAAGCACAAGTTTCATGCCGACAGTTCTCTGAAGCGCTACAAAGCGCGATGGGAGCTTCGCGGGTTCACTCGGCGACCTGGAATTGATTTTTTTGAGACTTTCGGTCCTGTCGTCAAACCAGCCACCATCCGTTTAGTGCTATCCCTGGCTCTCTCTTGTCATTGGCCGATTCATCAGTTGAATGTGAAGAATGCTTTTCTTCACGGGACGCTTTTAGAGACAGTCTACTGTTCTCAGCCTGATGGCTTTGAGGATACCGCCCGTCTTGATCATGTTTGTCGGCTGAATCTCTCTCTGTATGGACTTAAGCAGGCTCCTCATGCTTGGTACAGTCACTTTGCCTCTCACCTGCTGCAACTTGGCTTTGTGGAAGCCAAGACCGACACTTTCCTGTTTGTGTACCACCGCGACGACCACATGGTCTATCTTCTCCTTTATGTGGATGATATAGTCCTCACGACATCTTCAACACCTCTTCTTCGTCGCACTATTGATGCCTTACAGCGGGAGTTTTCGATGAAGGATATTGGTGAACTTCATCATTTTCTGAGTATGCATGTTCAGTGGTTCGGTGATGGCCTTCTTCTGTCTTAGCGCCAGTTTATGTTGGAGATTCTAGAGTGTGCTGGTATGACTGATTGCAAGTCTTGTTCCGCACCAGTTGATACAAATCCGAAGTTGTCTGCTACTGATGGTGCCCCGCTTGTCAATGGGACTGATTTTCGGAGCCTTGCTGGTGCTCTATAGTATCTCACCTTCACTCGTCCCGACATTGCTTATGCTGTTCAGCAGGTTTGTCTACACATGCATGATCCTCATGAGCCACATCTTGCCGCCTTGAAGCGCATTCTGCGGTATATTCGTGGCACTCTTCACTTGGGTTTGCATCTTCGGCCCTCTAGTCAGTCGGATTTGCTGGTTTACTCCGACGCTGATTGGGCTGGTTGCCCAGACACCCGGAAGTCCACTTCCGGGTATGCAGTTTTTTTGGGTGACAACTTGGTCTCCTGATCTTCAAAGCGACAGACTACAGTCTCTCACTCGAGTGCCGAGGCTGAGTATCGGGCGGTTGCCAATGCCGTTGCCGAGGTCTCCTGGTTGCACCAACTTCTCGTTGAGCTGCATGTTCCTCTACGTCGCATTGCCTTGGTTTATTGCGATAACATCAGCACCGTCCACATGTCTTCAAACCCCGTTAAACATTAGCGCACAAAACACGTGGAGATTGATCTCCACTTTGTTCGCAAGCGCGTTGCTACTGGTGATATCCGCGTTCTTCATGTTCCAACAAGCTCTCAGTACGTCGACATTTTCACCAAAGGCCTGCCTTCTTTAGTGTTCACGGAGTTCAGATCCAGTCTCAACGTTCAAGCTACCGACGATCAGACTGTGGGGACATCTTAGAAGATGTGTATGTGCTGCATGTGCCATGCGTGTACATGGGCTCTGGCTGTGCGTCAGGCCCAAGCCGACTCCCTGCCGTGTCCTAGATGGATTAGGATGGGCAGTCTTATCCCTTGGTCGGTTGTGATTCTATAAACCTCACCAAGGGCTGCCTATATATTTGTAGATGTTGTATACTCTAATCAATCTATTATTCCACGCAATCGCTATTGATTTCAATGATTATTGGGCTTAGATGCATTAATATGCCGAACTTTGATGGGTGTGTCAAAAATATATACACTTCGTAAATTTATTTCCTATACATGAAAATGTTTTGCCACGAAAGAGCCTCTAGTCTAGTGGTTAGAGCACCTTCGTAGCACCCAGCACGTCTGAGTTCGACTCCCTGTGGGAGTGAATTAAATGAGTCTGGAATAAAAAAAAATATAAAAAAAATAGGCATGGTTTCCTGCTCACTTCGGTCAGTGATGGCTGGTTGGGGAAACAAACTTTACTCACGGTGAATTCGAGCCCTATTTGGTAGCACTCCAATTCGGCTGTCGGGTGCTCTAGCCCTGGTTCGATCCGGCCCCGGCTTGATAGTTTGATCCTTTGGCATCACTTCTCCCTCGGCTCCAGCTCTAGCATGATAGCATGGATGGGATCCAGGCGACGGCGATGTCGGATTCACCCTCCCTCATGCTACCTTCCTTCAAGTCGGTGCCTCCCACTGCAGATTGCCCCTCCCTCGAGCCAATGCGGCTGCAAACGAAGGAGCCTGCACAGGTGTAAACAGCATGGAGTAGCAAGATGGAGCGGGGGAGAGGGGCGTCGTGGGGACGAGTGAGCAGCGGGAGGAGGGTGGACTATGGCAGCCGATGGGCGGGTGGAGAAGAGCTGCAAGTGACGGATGAGCGAGCAGAGAAGAGCTACGGTGGTTGGCAAGTTGGCGGGTACGAGCGGCCAACGGACAGGGACGAGCGGGTGTGTGAACATCAGCAGCCGTGTGAGCCAACCAGGGAGGGGCAGAAGCGGAAGCGGATTCCACTCCCCCTTGTACAAAAAATGCGAATTGCTTCTTCTCGATTAAGGGGAGGAGCAGGCACCCTTTTTTTGCATTTGGCAGCGGTCTGTGGAATTCGGCGAGGAGCGGAACGGAGTGATCGCTGCCAAACGAGGACTCATATGTAACACTAGACACCCTTGGTCATTAAAGCAGAGAGATAATAAAGAAAGCAAGCCCCGTCAGCTATGTGAAAAGAACTCTCAGGAAATCTGCTTAATCGTGTTGTGATTAGTTGTGTTTATGAAATCTCATTCTTTCAAACAATCCCTCATCATTTATTTTAGGTCAATAACATTAGACTCAGGAGCAGAATGCTGAAGCCTTTAGATAATCTAGAATATAATATTGTAACATTTCTTTTCACAATTTGGATATTGATCCCCCAACACGCATACGCCCACGCGCGGGCGCGCACACACAAGAAGACAACACATTGGTGGCCTTCTCTAGTTTCTCCTATTAAATATTTATTAAAGATATGGTAGTTGTGTTGCATAATTTTGGGCGTAGAATTATATATTTTGTTTCATGTTCATATGCACACATCTCTGAACCTAGACTAGTTAAGGGATTTCTTTTATTTTCATTCAGAGAACCTTATATTTACATGCCCAATTCAAGTATGTGTGCAATAACCAAAACATATTCCTTCTAATCAGGAGTTAATTTCTTTAAGTTTTCAGGACAACAGATTATACCAAAATGTCCGTCTTAGTTTTTTTGGACGTCCTATAGATAGGTGAGCATTATCACGAGAAATTTTAGAGTGCTTGAAAAAATAAGAGTCGTCCATCCGGCAAAATCGAACGGTCTAAAATTTCTCATAGAATTTATTTAATTTGAACTAGAGGAAATAATTTGCAATCTGTTTCGCATCTGTCTGCTCAGTAACCGGACACAGAGAATCCTTCTAGACACAACGAGGCCCCAACTATTCATTGTAGCATTTTGCACCCACATCAATCCCTTCACATCAGCCACAACAGAAAGGCCACTACTCCCCCTCGCCCTCTCTCTCTCTCCCCCTCTCCAACAAGAAATCAGTAGCTCAATCCTTCCACTCATCTTTACATCTCTGTATTTACAAAAAGTCGCTCCTGTAGCTACTAGCTAACAACCACTATATATCTTCTAATCCTATCTGACGTCTGGTCCTTGATTAGTCCTTGTTGCTTGCTGCTTCTATATCATCGTCCTGGTTGCTTCAACCTCATCTTCCTCCTCTTCGCTAGCTCCTCCTTTGATCAATTGCTTGAATTACGCAAGGCGACCGGGAGGAATGTCGGCGCCTCAGATCGTGCCGGCGCTGGAGCATGTGTGCTACGTACACTGCAACTTCTGCAACACAATTCTCGCGGTAACCCCATCTGATTTCTCTCTTTCCCTCTTTCTATCTGCCTCTCTCTCTCTCTTCTTTTTTCCCAGTTCTTCGCTTGCCTCTGAAGTGCAGATCTACAAGGAGAGATGCATGAAATGATTGGCTTAGACATGTGCATCATCACACACATCGTTAATTCTGTAGGATTTTGAGGTTCATTCTGCTGATTTCATCTTTCTCTCTAAATTGTTTATGAAGGTTGAAAGAAATTTCTGAATTTCCCCCCTTCTTTCCCTTCCCTGTACTTCTTCGGTCTTTTCTTTTGCCGCGGATTTTTCCTTTCCTTTTCAACTCTTCAGTTCGGTTTGAATTTTTTGAAGGGAGTCGTTGGTCGTCTCTTGTACTTTTCAAACCATGGGCATGAGAGAAGGCCAAGGTCTGCAAACGCTGAAAATTGGGCTCTTCTTCTCTCGCACCTTTTCCTGATCAATTCTTGGGAAGAACGTGATTAAATAGAGTCTTAGACGAAACTTGTGAGCAAGGGTGCTAGCTCCACTACATGCATGTATATATGTGTGTGTCTGTGCGCTCGCTTCCTTAATTATGGTCTGGCAATTCCATATGCTCGCAACTTTTCAAGCATTATCCCCTTGCGTACTTCTGTGAAATTATCATCATTATTAGATCTTGAATTTAGAGATTTGGTATATTTCTCTTTGCCTGGTGTAGCTAGTATGTGATGTACATGTATAGCTAAGTGCTTCTGCACAAAGAAGAAGGTGCATATGTGTATGTAGTTTCCTTGAGCACCATTTCTCGCCTACCAGTCTGGTGGTTTCGTTTTAACTGCTTGAAACAATACAGGGAGTAAGATTTGTTCCTTCCCCACTTGAACTGCAACAAAGAGCATGCAATAACAACCATAAGGTTCTAAGTTTAGTGCATAACGAATATCTAGACATGGAACTTTAATGTTCTAATTAAACCGTCTCACTACTCTTTCTCGTCCTCACACAAAGGTAAGTTTTATATATATAATATGCTAAAGGTGGTAATATATACTGTATTCTAAAACTAAGGCAATTGGGAAGTAATTTGGGCCAAAGATTTGTCTGCTGTGCATTATTGCTAGTTTAATCTTTATTCATCGTATCAAACAAAACAAAACAACACATAGGGAGTTCCGAAGGATTAACTGATGGAAAGAGTTCTCTAAAGATCAAAGCTATTGATTGGATTAGAGGAAGAACACTAGAGCAGTAGGATACTGCACTGTAGGTGAGTTTGTCACCGATGGAGAAGATCCAAAATAACACTTCCTGTTTTTTTTACATGTTTTCTTTCATGGGATTTTGCTTGTCTGGATCTTTTGGTTTGTTCCCATTTGATATCTTTCTTCCGCAAAACCTCAATGACACTGAATAAAAGGAAAATCACTCCACTCCGCTAAAACGATCATGTAGAAAGGAACTAAGGAAGCGTAGTGTACTAGTAGTGCTGATAGATTGTATAGAATTTGTATATGCTAAGTTTTTCTTCGATTTCTGTTTTTTACTTTTGATCTCTGGTGAAGAGTACTGCACATAGTTATTTCTTTCAGCCTTTTTCCATGCATGGATGATGGATGTTGATTTTACCATTATTATCGTTTCAGCGTCATATTGCCTAAAAGTTTATCAGAAAAGGGGATCGATCGAATTGGAAACGTTGAGCTTTGTTGAAATGCTTAAGGATCTCTCTACGATCTTTCACATTATATCTCTACACTTCCACAGCCACTCGAATGCCGTTTTGCTTTCTCCAACGTATCAAAAGATAGATAAAGGGAGATCCTACACTGACCACGCACTTCCGCCTATATATCACCAATGTGTATGCATACATGCGGTGTCTACTAGCTACAAGATCTTTCGCTAGAGATCTTTGCCTTCTCTGAAGTCTGAACTTGCAGTACACATTTCTGCAACTCCAATGCCGTCTCCCTCTGTCCTAGCCAAAGATAAAAAGGAGGTCGATCCATCTTGTTGCTATGCACACCTGCATGTCCCACTAATGCATGCATGCATCGCATGCCCGTGCCAAAGTGGCTTCTGCATTGAATTGTCACTGTCGTCTCTTGCATCTTTTTCTTTCCAAACTCTCCAATTATTCTTTTAGTATTTTGTGTGTGTGTGTGTCAGAAAATAAAGCATATGCATGGAGCAGGGAGAAAATTATACAGACGATGCAAGAGTTCTCTAAAAATCGCACATAAACTTATCTTCAGAAAACATCGCACATAAACAACAAAATATAGCTGCATGATGCTTCGCATTTCACAACTACACGAGTACTTTTGTTGATTTTGTTTTTGTGTGTTTGTGCGAGATATGAAGTGTGATGGATTTGAGTTTACTCCCCTCCTGGGAGCACGCACAATCATTTGTAGGGCATACACTCACTTGTTTATTCTAGCTTATTATATAGTATTATGGCCTTCTTGGAGTTTGTGCACAAAAGAAGATCAGTGAGGAATCAAACAAAGTAGGCTTTTGTTTCTTCAGCTCGGGTGGCAGTGTGCACCCAGAGGGAAATTGAAAAATAAAAATGGAAAGGGAAAGGGAAGAAGCAGTGTACAGAGTACAGACATTGGAAAAGGGTGCCCCAGTTGTGGTCTGACCCGCAGAGCCCTGATAAAAGTCATGGAGCAACAGTTTCGCAGGCAGCAGCGCAGCGTAACATAAAAGGGAAAAGAGAGAAACGGAGCCCATACAGCGCATCATATATGCATCTGGAGAAGGCTTTTTGGATCATGCCTTGCACTCCTCGTTCTTGTAAATCTACAAATTTCTCCATTATTGAAATTTAATTAGCAGATTTTTTCTTTTCCACAATGATTGTTTTTGTTCTAAAAACACTTCCTCTTCTCAGTGTTTGCTGGCACTCTTTCATAGAGTCAACTGTAAACCATTGTCGTTACTAATAATTTTTTTCAATACACACCTAATGCTGGTCTTTCGCTGTGATGAATCTGCAGGTCAGTGTCCCGAGTAATAGCATGCTGAACATTGTGACAGTCCGTTGTGGGCATTGCACTAGCCTGCTGTCAGTGAACTTGAGAGGACTGATCCAATCACTTCCTGTCCAGAATCACTTGTGTTTGGTACCGGGGACGGGACGGGACGGGGCGGGACGGTCCCAAATTTGATAGTGTTTGGTTCGGAGTCACGAGGGACGGGACGGTCCACAAATGGGAATATGCTCCCAAGATGCGGGATGACCCCGTCCGGCCAAAACGAGCGGACAGAGTCATCCCACTTCGGGCGCCGTCTGCTCCGTCCTTCTCCGTTCGCAAGACTGGCGCGGGGCTGCTTCGTCTCCGGCAGGACGGGGTCCTCCAGTGGCGCGGCCGGTGCCCAGGGTCGGCGGCCGGCAGGGACCTCCGACGGCGTGGCCTGGGACGAGCGGCCGCCGGAGCAAGCGGGTCCAGCCGGCGGGGCGAGCACCCCGGCGCCGCGGCCGGTGCCCACGGCCAGCAGGCCCCTCCGGCGGCGCATCCTGGGGCGAGCGGGTACCTCCGGCGGCGCGGCCTGGGGCGAGCGGGGGCGGCGCGGTTGGGACCTCCGGCGGGGGCGAGCGGGGGCGGCGCGGCCGGGGCGACAGGGACCTCCGGCGGGGGCGAGCGGGGGCGGCGCGGAGCTCCGGCGGGCGAGCAGGGGCCGTGCAGCCTGGGCCTTCGGGAGCTCTAGCGGGTTGGAGAAGATAAGGATGAGGAGAAAAAAAAAAGAAAAGAAGATGACATGTGGGCCCATATATGACATGTGGGTCCCACTAAACACATGTAGCTAACGGTGTTACCCGAGCCATCCGTCCCTCGTTTTCAATCCATCGTACCAAACAAAAAACTGGGATGAATTCATCCCTCTCAACCAAACATAAGACGGGATGATCCCATCCCAAAAAATAGGAACGGCACCGTCCCATCCCTTCTTGTCTCCAAACCAAACGCACACAGGTTGACATGAATAGCAGCATTAATTTGTGCAAGATCTGTAGTGCATGCAATTTGAAGAGATCAACCCTAATCACTTCTAAAGAAGCAGCTAAACCCTTTTGTCACTTCAAAGTTGTAGTCATGAATGCCAATATGCCTGCAAAAGTTCAAAGCATTGCCATATTTCGATGTCTTATTACTCCTAACCTGAGTACTGTCTTGACTGCAAGCTCATTCTGCATTATTTGTTACCGCAAAACAGGCTAGATACATGTAGACGGTAAGTTCTTGAAAGACAGCATATGTACGTAGAGACGCCAAACATCTAGTAGGTTGCCCTACCTACGTAGCTAGTAGCAGATAAAAGCCGAAATGTGCATGCATGGGTCATGTCATTTTCAATACTTTATACAGTAGAGACAAGCTAAAGTGTTCGGTACTGCTTTCTGACATGAACGAGTTTAAAGCTTGCACATGCTTTGAACCAGATGCCTGAGTTCTTACCAAATGAATTGGATCGACTGTTAATTAAAGATATAACATGTCACTTGGTCCTTTGTACTGTGTGTTGCTGCTATAAACTGGAGATATGGAAGTACACTGTTGCAGTCTTCGTTTGAGAAAGGAGCTTTCGCAGCTACATTATTGACATGATTGTTTCAGTTGGTGCAGGAGAATCTCAAGGTCCACAATTTCAGTTTTAGTACTGAAAACTACTGTGAGTATGCACCTTCGTCTTCAAAATACCGGATGCCAACGATGTTCTCAACAAAAGGCGATCAGGATCATATGCTGCACGTGCGCGGTAAGACTGATATATATGTATCTTTTTGCTATAACTTAAATATGACGGAACCAAATTATTGATCACTTTGTGGACGTAATAATTAAACTGTTTTGGACATTGCTTCCCTCAACAAATATTTTTTTTTCCAAAATCAGTTTACTGGTACATAAATTATATGCACATACACTTAATTGAATGCAAGTTTTTGGGGAAACTTCTTTTTTTACCACAAAACATGATAGATCCAAAAAGAAATGGGTCTATATTGAGTACTGCAGAACCTATAAAAATTCAAGCTTATAGCCAAAGTGATTTTTTGGAGAAATGATATAATGTTCCAGTTCAGTATAATTATCCAGTTTTAATATCTCAAAGAAAATTGAAAGTAAACTTGAAATTTAAAGTGATGCCTCCTAAAGTAATTATTAATGTGAAAAATTGAAGAAAAAAGATCAAGTTTGTCTAATGTTAAAAAATGCATAGCATATATGTACATTGTATCACACAAGTACCCGTAAATATCGCCGATAATAAAGTACCGGAACTTGAAATCTAAAGTGAACATTCCTAAAATAAGTGTTAATTTGAATTTTTGGAAAATAAAAGTTCAAGCTAGTTAATGATCAAACATCGCATCACAGAAGTACTTATTTTATGGCCAATAAAAAATGACATACTTGCATGACACAAAAGCACACGTTATGTGTGCAATGTTTAGGTAGCAAAAGAATGAGGAGGTATGCATGTCTCTCTTTTTTCTAAGAATGAATGAATATATCTCTTAATTGTTGATATAAAGTAGAGACAAAAGGTCATATCAGCACCTCGATGCTTGTCTCGCAGTCACTATTTTAAATTTTCTGCTCTGTTACTATTCTCACAACTAACTGGGTGAACACTATTGAAATCATAACTCAAAATATGACAGTACACACCACAGAAATGAATTATCGTTGCAAGTAAAAGTAGTTTTCAGTTACCATCAGGTTTAGTAACTATGAAGTGTGGTTACAACTAGTGTATGCATTGAAATATGGTGTTCTTAAGGAAAGCGGCATCAAGTTTTCCAGTAACGAATGAACCAAACAGTATGTGTACCCATAATTTTCTCAGAAAAATAAGGCTGGTTGATAAATATCCCAAATGCACATATTTGATGCTATTCTATTTCTTGAATGTTAATATATTATCGAAATAAAGGCTGTACTAGGCCTTATACTGAGGTCTTCCTTGCTTGGTGTGAGGTACTCATGCAAGGGTTTCAAGTAGCATTCAAACTCTCATGAAATAGGAGTTTTTAGCTCAACCGTGTCCTTCCTGATTGTGGTTATTGTGTCCTCATGTATCGATTTGTGAAGATAATTTCAAGTTATTACCCTTGTCAATTGTAAAGGACACAGTTGATTCAAAAGGAATAAATTAAACGACATATGCGCATGTGACCTAAGATTATTGCCTTTTGCACCTCAAAAGTTTTATATGCTTGCACATATGTTTTATTTTTTAAAAGATATGTATATTTATGTGTTTCCATAAAAGGTCTAATATAACTTCATATCATCCGATCTTTTTAAACAGCAGCTCCAGAGAAGAGGCAACGTGTTCCTTCAGCATACAATAGATTTATTAAGTGAGTTTGGTCAACCCAATTTTAGCTTTCTTATTCTATTGCAGCGTGGTTTCTCTTTTTAGGATCAAATAATAAACTTGTATAAACATGTATGTTGAGATGCATGGTACATGATTTTTTTTAGGGAAGAGATACGAAGGATTAAAGCAAGCAACCCGGCCATAAGTCATAGGGAAGCATTCAGCACCGCAGCAAAGAACGTAAGTACATGATTTGCATAAAGCACAACTGTATATATTAGCATATATGCATATTCGATATATGTAAGATAATTATCCCATTAAAATGAACTAGATGGAAAACGAGCTGAACAAAAATTAGGTATTGGATTTATTAAAATAATTTAAAAACAAGTCTAAGGGATGTCCTGTTATTTATCTCTGCAAAAGAGATCAAAGTCAATCTCATTAATTTTCAAGAAATACTTTTGAAACACTTTGTGAATAATGATTATGCCTTTATAAAAAGTATGGATGTCCATACATGTATAAAAAAACAACACTTTTCAAATAATGATTTAGTAAATAATAGTTGTTGTTTCTAAAACTCCTTGATACTTGCATACTGGTTTTCAAGAACTAATGTTATATTATAAACATATTATACATATATCGTCATTTTCTTTCTAGGAATATATTCAGTTAGCAATAATTTACTCAATATAGCATCCATCTTCGTGTTGTTTCTTTCTTAGACTCTCTATCCCAAAATATAAGGTATAGCCTGACTTGGCACAATCAATATAATGATAATATATGTTCCATAAAATAAATTTTGCATTACATGATGAGGCTAATTGTTGGTCAAAGATTACAAGTCTTGAATCCTCAAATACATAAGTGCCTTACATTTTGGAATGATGATAGTATTAATTAAGGTAAACAAATAAATATTTAAATTTCAAAGAAAAACATACATATATAGACTGACCAGCTTAATAGTCTAACTATATTGATTCTTTTCCATTTCAGTGGGCACATTTTCCAAACATACATTTTGGCCTAGGGCCCCTTGAGAGTAGCAAGAAGCTTGATGAGGCCATTGGTGCAGCAGGTCATCCCCATAAAGTCCAAGATCTCTACTAGAGGCTTACAACACCCATCCTGATTCCGTGTGTTGTAAGTAATTTTAGAAGAAAAAAACTACCTGAAATTCCGAATCGGTTTGTGAGTGGCGCACATATATAGGTAAGTGATATCATGAAGAAGTAAGAAATTAAGATGTATATATATGTACGAGAACATAATGCTACTGAATAAGTGCTTCATCATGTTGTTATTTAATATCGGTTTGAAATAAACTATCCTTTGTGTAAATATTAGTGTTTGCTTCTGTCAACCTTGAATGCTTCAATCATGCCAATTCAAATGTTTTGATTAGGGGTCATAAACCCTGTGAGGAGCATCGTGTATGATGTGTTGTTATTTAGTTGATATTTTCTGCTTCTTCTTTTTTGTTATATAAACCGATTGGATTTTGTTGTTATCTTGTTTGAGATAACATTGGTGTATTTAATTTCATGAGGATAATACTTGGACTGATTATTAATTATATTATTCCACTAATGTTAAGTATGAAATATAGTAATAACTATTTTTTATTTCGATTTTAAGAACATCAATATTGTGCCATAAAGAATTAAAGGTTGTGTATTACAAATTAAAGACTTATCTTAATAAAAAAATCAACCTTGTAATTTTAAAATGTGGAAATAACTAATTGTTGGGTAGTGATGCGTCATTGGTATCTTTTTGCAAGTCACATATTCTAACTTTTGTTATGCGCGCGTGTGTGTTGTGTGTGTGGGTGGGGGGGAGGACTATTACTAGTACATCTTTTATGTTACTATAGATTTGTCCATAATACACCGTGCACACTAACAAAAAGATATGGGTTCTAAGTAAAACAAATCAATGTAAAATTAAGACATATTCTCTTTAGGCTACACAAAGAGGGGCAAATTTGGACACCGAAAAAATGTGGTAGACGTGTTCAATATTGAATTTTCTCTTGCATATGGAAACTGAAGAAAATAAAATATTCATTTCGAACATGGGAGGAGGCGGAAGAAAAGATAAAATGGGTCAATTTTACCCTTGTTGAAGTGGGGGCTACGAGCGAGAGGTCAAAGGGAGCATAGAGAAGTTGTTGGGTTTAATTAATATTGGTAGAGTACCCTCTCCCTCTTGAGCTCCCGCAAATGGCCGGGTCGGACCCCCTAGAGGCTAGAACGACTAGGGTTTTTGATTTTATTTTTCACTTTTTCTTTGGTCTTCATCGAAATAATCAAATTTCATGAAATTCACAAAAATTCAAATTTTTTCCATCAAATATTTGCTTAAATTTGAAAATTTTAATTTTTTAGAATCGTTATTAGAATTGACAGAGAGTTGATATTCAACACTAGCCCCATAGTTCAATGGTTTGCTTGTTATTATTTCACATGAGAGAGGTCTCCTGTTCAAAATCCAGGTGCACCATCCTTTTATTTTAATAACGTGATGGAGGTGGACCCCGTTGGTTAGTGAAGAAAAAATATACCGAGTGCAAGAATTGATCCCAAAAGCACTTAGAGCATCTCCAGCAGATTACTCATCCTCCATCACTAATACATTTTCTCTCTCCATCACTGTTTTAGTGTTTTTGGTAACTAGTGCTGCAGCAAATTACCACACCTCATACCTATAAATAGGGTAAAGGGATGAATTCCCTTCATTTGGGTGAGATGACCATAAAAAAAAATAGTAACGGGATCGGATTGGTAATCTGTTGGAGCAACTCTCATCACTAAAAGGACATGTTTTTAGTATTAGATAGAAGTACGAGGAATTCACTGGAGATGCTCTCAACAAGAGTAAAACAAGCCCAGCCGCCGAGCTACGCCTCAACATGCGTTCACAGAAGCTTAATTAGTTTAACTAAAAACAGTTCAATTCAAATTTTTTTAATTTGTTTTACCGAAATCAACTTTTTTTTTTCACTCCCCATCCAAAATCACGAATTCCGCGAAGAAATTTTGAACCCTGAGAACGACCCCACACCCACCCCCCTGGTGCAGTCTGTGCCGGTAATTCCCTCCCCAGCCTCGATCTACGGGCAGGGGCCGGCCGGCCTTCTGTCGCCACGCCATTTCCGAGGCCGACCACTGGCGGATCTGGCTGTACGTGTCTGGCTGGCCAGGCCAGCTGCAGTACTCTTCTTCCAGCCCGGCTGCTTGGCTCGGCGTCCATCAATTCCGCCTGCGCCTGCTTCAGCCTGAACACATGCCCAGCAGCTAGTCACCACTGGAGGGGTCAGTGCTGGCAGACGACGTGGCACCGGTCGGCGATCGGCCGGGCTGGGGCACGCGCGCGCGTACACGGCCGCATGCATGCGATCATCCTGCACGCATACGTGGCGTGGGCCCCGGCGCCGTCGTCGGCGCATGCATGCGCGGTTGCATGCATGCGGGCGGCAGCGCTAAGCGGCCCGGCCCAGTACGAGTGCGGTGGCATCGCTTGCTCACCCTGAGGCTAGTGGCGTCACGTCCGTGGCTGCGGCTTGCGACAACACTGTCCCAGGTAGTACGTCCGGCCCGGTCATGTCCTTGGCGCTTGAGGGCCTGATTCGTTTTCGGACCACCGTGGCCTGGCCAGGCTCGCAAGATGCACCGCCCTGGCTGATGTTTGCATGCAGTCAGGTTCACGTGGAAACTTGTTCGGTTGCCTGCTCCGCTAATCTGCTTTTTTTTTTCCTGCGCGCTCGCCCCATGCGTCACTGCACGCACCGGGACAGTCAGGCTTCGGAAACGAGCAAAATTTTCGTATCCCAGGAGCCAGGTTGAGGGGTGGCTTCTGCACCGCATGAGCCAGACCCGGTGACTACTGCAGGCATCCAATCATATCTCCTTGCATCTAGCGAGGCATCCAATCATATCTCCTTGCATCTAGCGAGAGCCTGGATGGACTTCCTCAGTTGTTTGGGGGACCTTGCGCTCTTCTCGTCCTCTCTCTGGAGGTAGCTGCGAAACTTCAACTCAACTGCTCAGAACCAGCCGCAAAGGATGCCAGGATGGGCAATTCGCAATACTGCCAATACAGAGAGAAAATAAAGCCAGGAGGACAAAAGGAGCCCAAATACACTTTTGTTTAGAAGGAAGAAGCCCAAATGCATGTGAGCCCATGAATTTGCTGCGCGGACATCACATTCGGCCCCAAAGGCCCAAGCAGGAAGACTCGACGAATACGGAACGATCTCACTCTGTTCGCCCAACCTGCCTCTGCAACACATCTATATCTATATCTTTATACCTATACCTAAGAGAGGATGTTTTTTTGAACGGTCAACCGTCATGGATATTTTGCAAAAAAACCCTCAAGTTTTTGGTAATCACCCCTCAATCCAAATGCTGAAGAGAGGGGGGCTCAGGTGGAAAAAGGGAGGGGTTAAAGGGGAAAAAGCTTCTCTTTCTTCGAAATAGAGAGGCGAACGAGGGAGATTGGGCGCGGGTGGCCGGCAGCATCGATGGTGCGGCGGCCGACGTCCTGGGCTCGTCCGCGGCCGTGGAGAAGGGGAGGAGGGTGAGGCCGTGAGGCTTGGGCGAGGGGAGCGTGCCGCTGCCGCCGGCGAGGCCGGGGCGCCTCGGCGTCCGCTCCGGGGGCCACGTCATGCGCGCCGCCGTCCTCTGTGATGCGGGGTTGGAGGCCGCAGCAGCCGTCCCACCTGTTGAAGATCCGCGGCGGCGGCGACGGGCTGCCCGCCGCGCGGGGGAGCTGCCGGAGGGCACAAGGCCGCAGCCGCTGGAGGGGCCCGGAGGAGATCGAGAAGCTTGCCCACCGACGATAGAAGGGACGACACCGAGACCGGAGGAGGAGGGCAGCGGAAGCCACGAGATCTGCTCGCCGGCGGCGGCAATGGTCGTCGCGCACGAGGAGGCCGTGTCGTGGTCGGAGGAGGCGGCGCGGCGGGTCTGTGGCGTCGCTGTGCCGCTCCAGGTCCACCTCCACGACGCCTGGGAAAAAAAACTTCTCAGGCGAAGGGGAAAAAGCCTCGCGGTCCCAGACCGACGCCACCGACGGCGCCGGCAGCCCCCACGCCATCTCGTCGGCTGCCTTGAGGAATTGCGCCGTGCCTTGCCCATCGAACAAGGTGCTGAGAGGCGACGATGTTCAGCCTTGACTCTGTTGAAGACGTCGTTCAGCACAGGCAGCCTGCCTACGGTGGCGCAGCGGCCCCTTCGAGATCCGCTGTGAGGGCGCCTACGAGAGCTACAATGGGCGGGACAAAGGGTCGCGCGACTCACCCACCAGCGGCAAGTCCCTCTTCCTCCTCTGCTCCGCTTCCAGGGCGCGTCCCTGGCCGTTCCTCCATTGCTAGGTGCGCCTTGCTCTCCCTTTCTTCTCTCTCTCCTCAATTGTTTGCCAGCTCTCGGATAAAAGAAATTGCTCTTCGTTTGCTCATTAAAATTACTGCTACATGATAATGGATGGATCAATAGATAAATCAATTACTGCAGCAATAGTGTCAATCTCTTATCCCTGCTATTCAGCTATCGTACTGTAGTCTGCTATGCTCTGAATGTTTCCAACCCTTCTGCTTGCTCTGAATATTCCTAACCTTTCTACTATTCGTTGACACAAGCTTTTCCTTTTCCTTATGTACCTGATGTACCAATATTATGTTCCATGATTCCTATGCATAATTTGTTCTATGACCATGTGAATGGATCTAGTCAGAATGATGAAGGCATATACAAAATGGAGACTACTATTGCTTTGTTTTCTTCATGGCAGTGGCTTAATGTTGTCCTATGAAACCATATGATCGTCAGTTATTGGATTTGTCATCTACTCACTACTGCTTTCACTTGGTTTGTGTTTTTTTGCAAAGAAACTAGCCATTAAGAAGGATCACTAAAGATAGCAGTAGAAATGCAAATGATATTTCCTAGCACAAGGCAAAATGAATCTAATTATACATGTGCCCTTTCCTTCTTTATCAATCTGATGGACCAGCTCTGGAGAATTAACTACTCTTATCTCTGCATATGGTGTCCTGCGGATAGAAAGGCAGGAGAGGAGATCACCCTGCTCGCAGAGCACGCTGCTGGAGAATGACAAGTTGTCAATCGTCATGTTCAGCCTGGAGAAAATGAGTACGTGTTTAGGTTCCTTTGCGGTGACTTGCATTGCTCTCGAATTCTATCCAGTTTTTTCTTCACCTTACTAACACATGTCTCCTTTCTCTTCTCATTGAAGTTTGCGGTGACGCGGTGTATCAGCGAGAGTGTGGAAGTCAGGTGATGGGCTGGTGTCCTATGTTTCTACAACTTCTCTCTTCCCATCATGTGTGTATTTCTTTCCTTTTTTATGCAACTAGCAAAGGAAAAAACAAGAAAAATATGGGGAAAAAAACTTCACTTCTGTGCCTCACGCTACAAAAACTAATTCCAACCAACCATCAAATTTGGTTGATTTTAATAATGAACAACATATTAAAAGCGAGAGAGCCTTGGCATTAACCAAATTATTATTTGGTTGATTTTTTAGCCCAGCCTCATTTTATGCGTGCATATTTGGTGGCGTATGCCATGTGTTTTGGGACCCGCAATGATTTTCTTCCTTCCGTGCAACGCACGGGCACTTCTGCTAGTATCATACTCAAATATCCTGGAATAAAAGACTGTCATAAGTAATGCTGTCTTTATATTTATCGAGGATCTCGGCTTTTGGGATGCTTCTGTTCTTCGCCGAGTTACATTTTTGGATATATCTTTTGTAACTGGTTTGATATAATAATTCTCCCAATATGTGTTCTTGCTTTGTTTTGTTTAATGCTTCTTCAACATATGTTCCTACTCCCCCTGTTGATTATGCATCCATATTTTGAGTTTTTATATCTTCAAAAGTTATATATTCTAGTCTTGTCCAAACATTTACTACACATATGAATTTTTTTCACTTATTTTGACAACATCCAATGTTGGTAAAAATAAATCGATCATATGAAAATGTTTAGAAATGCTATTTAATATCGGTACCATATATCATCTTCTTCTCTTTTATTGTTTATTGATACCAGAAATTGTCTAGTATACATTCTTCAACTTTTTCCAGAATTACGTGATCCTTGGGTTTGAACGCATATGAGTTTTGTGGAAATATTTGTAACGACCGACCCCAAAAATCTTCAAGTCAATCTTAATCTGAGTCCCTAATCCCGTCTCAGCTTTACCGAGTTTAAGTGCTCTCTCTCAGTTCTGGTCCCGACCCTGAGATCCGACCCCTCTCCGCTGGCCCCCAGTCCCGACCCCGCCGACCCCAACTCACCCGCCGAATCCTTCTAAGTCTTTCCACAGCGTCTCTCTCTCTCTCTCTCTCTCTCTCTCTCTCAATCTGAGCAGTGGACCAACCGAGACCGACCAGTGGACCCACAAAAATCTTTCTCCCAGATCTCCCGCGATAGACGCACTCGAGTAGCATGCCCGCTTCAGAGCTTCTCCGCCGCGTGGCTCGTCTTCTCCGACACCCGCCGCTCCGCCCCGTCGCCGGCCGCGACCGGATGGATTCTCGTGCCCCCTTCCCCAATCGCAGCAGAAGCCCTCTGCAACCTTTCTGCAGCGCCTCGCCGCTCGCGCCCATCATCACCTCACCGGACCCTCGGCTGCGGAGCCCGATGCCGCCCGTCTTTTCCGTCGCCCCTCCACAGTCGCGCCGCCCCGGTCCGCGCTACGCGACGATTCCTCCTTCGCCAACCCAGACCACAGCCACGATAGCCCCTTTTCCACCCTGTCAGAGCTCCGCCCCCGACAATCTGTTGCTTCGCGCTCGCCCGCGCGACCGCAGCCTCCTGTCTTCTCACCTGTACGCCCTCGCTTCTAACGCGGTTCCCCTGGTCACTTCCATCAGATCCACCGCACGACGACGCCCGCCTCCGCCAAACCTCAACCACTGGCAAAACCGCGCCTGCGCCGCCCTGTCTCAGGTGCCCAATGACCGCCGGTGTCATCCCCGAAGTCCTGCTCCACCGCCCTCGTTGCTCAATCGCCGCCCCGGCGGTGCACTCGATCGTTTCTTCCCGGTCTTCGCGCCGCTCCAACCTTCCCTCTTCCGCGCAACTATAAAAGGGAATGCCAGAGCTCCGCCGGAGTTCCCCTTCACCATCGCTGCCCTCCCGCCTTGCTCTCTATTTCGTGCTCAAGCGCTACAGCCCAAGTCCCTGCGGAACTCTCCTCTCCGCTCCCCGGCCGCCCTTCCCAATCCACCCAGCTGCTTGCTCCTCCGCGCTGCGCAAAAGCTTGCTTGTGGTCCACAAGAAGCACCGCCGCCGCCGGAACCCCGCCGGACCTCGCCGCTGTCCAAAGCCTTAGTCCTTTCGCCCAAGTCTGCTTCTTCCCGACCCCAAGCTTCACCTGTGAGCCGAAGGTAAGCTGCCGACCCTTTGTCCGTCTCGTCCGACCCCTTCAGTTCGTCCGACCCTTTTTCCGCCTTGTCCGACCCCTTCTATCCACCCGACCCCTGTTCCGTCTCGCCCGACCTTGTCTGTCCGCCAACCCTTTCTTCGCCTCGCCCGAGGGCTCGGCTGTATCCTTTTTTTCCTAGACCCGAGGGTGTATGTGTAAAGATTGGGGACTTCTTTGTGTTAAGTCTGAGGACCCCTAGCACAGCTATTCCTCTAGTCTAAGGGTCAGATCATAAGTTTCTTCCCATCCAACCCTTTTACCTTGCTCTCCACCAACTCAAGTACACTTCCCCCACTTTTCCGTAGCCTTGCTACAAAGTCTTTGGGCTAAACCCTTGCAAGAGTTGCTGTTGAAATAACCGTCTAAAGTACTAACTCCTGCATTGCATTCGTGTAGAGCTGCGTCTCGCCGACGGTGTCTACGAGTTGTACCCGGCGCCAGAAGACGAAGCTGCAGCCGAGCTCCTACCTCCAGAAGCCGAAACCGCCCAAGCAGAAGAGCAGCTTCTTTCCTTCTCGCTTGAAGGCAAGCCCCGGATGCATGAAACCCCCCTATGTTTTCCAAAACTTGCGCATGCCTTCTGCATCTTGTTTGAGCATTTACGTGTAGGAGTTGTTTGCAACCCTAGATATATAACTTAGATCCCTTGATCTGAACACTAGCTGTTGGACCGAGTAGATGCTTTGCTTAAATAGGAAGCGGTAAAAGCCGAGTGATTTCCTGTCACTCGCGAGTTTATAGGAGTTGGTTGAGTTCTTTTCTCTTACAACTATGAGGACGATGGACGGGGCAGGGTTTTGGGTAACTCTTTGGTGGTTGGCTGATCGCCCCGTCTGTCTATAAAACTTGCTAAGGCCCGACAGTGGTGGTGTTCGTGATCAAGTGTTTGAAAGTACTAACCTCATACTTATTATGGGATGAGGAAGCCTAGTACCGGATTGAACCTAGACGTGAGCGGTCACCCCATTGTTCTTGGAACGGAGTTTCCCCTGCTAGCTGTCGCACGTGGTGGCAAGCGTGGTCACAGAACGGCAGAGGCCGGGTCTGTGGAACCTTGCACCAAAGGAAATGGGCCCGACACGGGTTAGGGGATTGATGGGGAAGGCCGACACAGGAAGCGACCCTCGGTGGTGCGCGGATGTCGTGAGGTTAGGTTCACCATGCATGGTTAAAGAACTCGAATCGATTTGTCTGCCTCTCACAGTTTGAGACTGCTTGATCGCTATGCTACCCTGAGTAATAAAGGAATCTGATGATAACTTGGTCTTGATGATGTTATATACCCTCTGTTTGGTTCTATGTTTGCTTAGAGTAAGTTGCTAACCTAGACCGGATAATGAACTTAGAACCTGAGCTAAAACTTGAAAATAGGGATACACATAGTGCTTTTGGCAAACAAACCCCTCGGCTAAAGAGCCTTGCATGTCTAGAAGTGGTGGAGTAGCCTTACTCCTATCGATTAAGTCTTGTTGAGCTTAGTAGCTCAGCCTTGTTGTGGCTTTTTCTTTTCAGGTGAAGTTGCTGCTCCCGAGCCTTCTTCTGTTGGCACTTGGCCGCCCCAACTCCCTCCGGGTTGGACGGTTGAGTGGGATCCCTCCTCGGACGGCGAGGAGAGGGATCATTGATGTCCTGGTTGGCCTCTCCAGTGACATCCGACCCCGACGAAGTAGCTTCCGCTTGTTGTTTTACCTTCTGTTGTTTCCTTTGAACCTTGTAAAACTCTGATGTTTGTTTTAATGTTGATCTAAAATGGCCAAATTTGTTTAACTCAGTGGACTTGTTGTATTCTCTGGAACCGCTCACCTTCGTGTGAGTTTGCTAATTCGGTCCTGTTCAAGTGGTTAAATCGGATGAAATCCGACGGCATCTCGAGTTAGCCTGATTAAGGCCGGTGTCGCGTGTTAGGCGACTTAACCGTGCTTCGATTGGGCTAATCCGAGGTGGATCCGCCACAATATTATAGTTTATTTTCAAGCCCGAAGAGTAAAATTTTGATGCCACCAAAGTTATTCATAGATGAACAAGAAAGATTAGGCAACTTTTGATCACATAAAAGAAAAGGATAATAAATTGCTTAACCTATTTTCTCTTTGGTCTTTGGACCCTAGTCATATTGAAACTTTGGTCTTTTGGGCCTCAAAGTCGGCTAAAAATATTTCCACCAAACTCGTACTATTTCAAGCTATAGGACCTCATAATTCTCAATGAAGTTCAGGAATGCATACTGAATAATTTCTGGTACCAATATAACAACAAAAGAGAAGAAAAAGAATATATGCTATCAATATTAAATACCCATGCTAAATATTTTCATATGATTAATAATAGATTTTAACCAAACTCGGATGCTCTCAAAACAATTGAACAAAATCCAATGTATGTAGTATATGATGGAACAAGGTCAGGAATTATATATAACTTTTGAAGAACTAGTTACTCAAAAGATGGATGCAAAATATAGCATGAGGAGTAGAAATGTCATGGAAGGCATATATAAATATTGACAAAGCACGAGAAATATTAAGAGTAAGTTATTATATCGAACCAGCTGCCAAAGAATATATCCAGATATATAAATTTGTGAAGAACAAAACATTGCCAAAAAAGATACCCCGATTATTTATGCATGAGGTGCTCTCCGGGACTCCCTAGGCTCTCTTCCTCTGGTCTCTGGTGTTTCACACTCTCTTCCTAAATCCTAATGCATGATGATGGTGTCTCCTTTTATAGCAGTGCGAGGAGTACAGCCTTCTTCATAGACCTATCTCATCTTGACACAATGATCAAGGAGAATGAACTCTACTTATCATCTAATGAATCATGAATCATGCCATTATGTACTCCTCGTTATTCATTACATGCATCTTGATATCTATGTCATCATATACATACACCAATTATTTTTTTAGAGGAGTTACTCAATTGAACAACCATCTATGTCGAACCCGAGGCAGCAACTCAAATACTCCTATCAAAAGAGAAAAATTTAGTTTTGCAAATAGGTCTATAAAAAAAAGAATGGAGGGAGTATTTTATACTGATCGCTATCGTTGATGCATGGCTTATCGACTCCAGCTATTGATTTTGATTGAAGCTTTTGGATTGCTTGTCGACTCAAGTTTTTGGACTGCTTTTGCATGGGACTCAGCCTTTTGGTCTTTAGATGGCACAAGTTCCGGAGTGCGGTCACAGGCCTTCATTGTGCGGCATTCTTCGACAATGATCCTATCATCTTTCCATGAATTGTACTCTTGTGTGTCTCTGGTAGCACAACCGGTCGTCGAAGTTAGTGAAAAGCTCGAGCAATTTTTTGCAAGTCCAAAGACTATGCCTGCCATTGCAAAACACACCGTACACACGCATGAGCTTCTCCTTGCGGTTCTTCTCAAGCATTTTCTCAATCGCATTGTTCAATATATACACACTTAATTACACGCAGCGGCATCGTAGAAGGGAATTATTTTCCCTTCCAAAAACCAAACAAAAATGGAAAACGAAGAACGTAGCGTGTCGAACAGACAATCAACCAAGTTTCCTTACTTTTTCCTCGATCTTCTCTTCTTCCCGCGGAAAACGGAGGAAACCCGATCGAGAACGCGCAAGCAGGAGCCGGCGCCTACCACACGCATCGCCGGAGCTGGTCGCTCGCGGGCTGCAGCCTGCTCCGATCACCTGTCCTCTTCGCCGAGGTTCGACGGGCTCCTCCAGAAGCCGGCGCCGTAGAACCTCGCCCACACCTCCTTCTCCAGCTCCCCCGTCTCCTCCAAGGCGTGCGTCACGGGCAGCGCCACCGCCTCGGCGGCGCTGGCGTCCACCTCGACGATGCCGCCGTCGTCCACGAGGAGCTCGTAAATCTCCGTGGCCTGCCCCGCGGACGAGGAGCGCCGGCGGCCCCTGCGCACGCGGGCGGCCCTGCGGCACAGCGCCGCGGGCGCGCGCACCGTGGCGAGAACGACGACCTCCACCATGACGCAGGGGAAACAGCAGCACACGGCGGCGCACCCCGCCGCGGTGCCGCCGGCCACCTCGCTGCAGCTGCGGTGCTCCCGGATGTTGAGGTCGCTGTCGCAGCGCTGGGGCGGGCGGCGCAGCTGGCGGCGCGGCGGGAACGCCGCGGACCGCCGCAGCTGCTGCTGCGCCGCGTCCTGCGGCTCCCGGACCTGCACCGGCACCCGCGGCCGGTGGCGCGGGGCTTCCTGGGCCCTCGCCGCCGCCACGGCAAGGGAGGTCGCCGGGGACGACGCCTCGGCGCGGCGGTGGTGGTGGGGCCTGGTGGAGCGGACGGCCGCCATGGCGAGCTAGCTGGGGCCCAACCCGCGCGGCGCCCGCCCAAGATGGATGGGAGGCCGCAGGAGGAATCCGTGGGCGGAGGAGAGCGCGAGGCTTAAATTGGCTGCGGGGGCCCGGCGGTGTCCGCGCCGGGGAAACCGGCAGGCCGCTCCCCATTTTTGGCCGGCGATTAATGAGTAGAAACGCCAAGGCACCGAGCCGCAGCATGGCAGATGATGATCGGGCAGACGGGCATGCAGCAGCCATGCACGCGTGTTTTGCTGTTAATCGGAGCCAAGAATGTAGCATGCACATAAGTCACAGCAGCTTCCTGGCTACACCTGCACGGCTGCACCCATGTCGCCCACGGCGGCACCTGGAGCCCTGGACTGGAGGCGATCATGGCGGCAGCAGCCCATCTGCTTACGAGTTGCGAAGGCGCCACCGTCACCGGCCGCCGCCGCCCAACATGGCAAAGACTTTGTTGCTGCCCGTGATGTCCACCGTCGGGAGAAGAAAGAAGAACTTTATTCAAAAATTGCAGACAGACCAAGGGGCATTGCATAGACAAGAGTAAAGAAAGAGCCTTCCAACAGCACTTCTCTAAGCTCCTTGGAGATATGCAACCAAGGACTGCTACCTTGAATGGGGAGGTTATCAACATGCCCTCTCATGATCTGCAGGACATGAAAATAGAATTTTGTGAAGAGGAGGTGAAGAAAGTGGTAATGGCTTCATTGGGAAAATCTATAGAAAGTGTTGGGAAATTATAAAGGAAGATTTGATGGCTGCTATCAACTTCTTCTATACATTACATGGGCAACATTTCCAACTACTTAATTAAGCCTATATAGCCCTGATCTCAAAAACAGCTGAAGCTTCCAAAATCTCAGAGTTCAGGCCAATTAGTTTGACAAGCAGTGTGGCAAAGATTATCTCTAAAGTTCTAGCTACAAGGCTGTCACATTACTTACCAAGTCTGCTGTCCAGAAACCAAAGTGCATTTAACAAGAAAATAAGCATGCATGGCAATTTCTTATACACTCAGAATCTCATAAGGGAACTGCATAGAAGGAAACAATCAGCAATCTTTCTCAAGCTCGACATTGCCAAGACCTTTGATACTGTACGTTGGGACTATCTAATTGAAGTTTTGGAACAAATGGATTTTGGAGCCAGATGGAGGAATTGGGTATCCATTCTACTTTCCACCGCCACATCCTCAATAATGGTTAATGGAGTAAGAACACAATCTTTTAAACACAGAACAGGACTCATGCAGGGGGACCCTTTGTCCCCTATGCTTTTCATTCTGGAATTGGAACCATTGTAAAGGTTAATCAGAATAGTAGAAGAAAATCCATGGATGAAACCACTAAACAACAGAGCAGCTAAAATTAGATTGAGCCTTTATGCTGATGACGCTGTATTGTTTCTGCACCCAATAAGAGAAGACATTGACACCATAAGATACATTTTTGACTGTTTTGGTATAGCAACTGGATTAAATATTAACTTGGCTAAAAGTGCAGCATACCCAATTCAATGCCAAGGCCTCAATTTGGAAGATGTTTTGCAGAACATACCCTGTCCTCTGAAATCATTTCCATGCACCTATCTCGGCCTGCCTTGGAAGCTTACAAGAATGCAAATTCAGCCACTATTGGATAAAATTGCAAATAAGCTGCCTGCTTGGAAGGGGAAACTCATTGACAGGCTAGGAAGAGTGACCCTTGTAAGGACAGTCCTATCCTCAATCCCCATTTACTTTCTAACTGCATTTGCACTCAGGAAATGGGTAATTAAGAAAATAGACAAGCTGAGAAGGAATTTCCTATGGAAAGGCACTGATCAGGCAAATGGGGGTCACTGTCTCATTGCTTGGAAGAAAGTGATGCTACCCAAAAATCTGGGAGGATTGGGCATTCACAACCTGGAAAGGTTCAGCAGAGTATTGAGGTTGAGATGGTTGTGGTATGAGTGGACAGATGAAGAAAGACCTTGGGTGGGAACTCAACCACCTTGTGATGAGGTTGACAAACAACTTTTCAGATCTTCTACAGTAGTCACTGTCGGCAATGGAAACAAAGCAAAATTCTAGCACAGTTCATGGCTAAATGGAAAAGCTCCAATAGACATTGCACCCAACTTATTCAAATTAGCCTAGAGAAAAAATAGGAAGGTCAATGAGAAACTAAACAACCAAAATTGGACTAGGGGGCTCTGGAGGATGAATACAATCGAACAAATGGCAGAATTTGTGGACCTTTTGACCCTGTGCAAGATTACCAACTAAATGATTAAGAGGACTGCATTCGAGTTGGAAATGGACATCAAATGGAGATTACATAGCAAAATCTGCATATAAAGCACAGTTCATTGGTACACATCCACCTTTTACGGGGAATGACATATGACGAGCACACACTGAAGGAAAGAAAAAATTCTTTACGTGGCTGCTAATGCACTAGAAAATACTCACAGCTGACAAGCTTCTAGCAAGGAATTGGCCTTGCTCTGCAATTTGCCTCCTTATGTGATCAAGAGGCCGAAACAGCAAATCACATCTGCCTGCAATGCTGTTATGCTAAAGAGGTTTGGTACCTGGTGGTCAATTGGGCTGCACCAGTATTCAGTATACCTGATGCCACTATGATAGAATTTCAGAAATGGTGGGAACAAAATCTAAATCCATTCCCAACCAAGGTGAGAAGATCAATAGCAGCGATAGCAATGCACGTGGTTTGGAATATTTGGAAGGAGAGAAACAGAAGAATTTTCAACAACAAAGCGCTGCAGCCAATCCAAGTGTTCAAGATGATCAGAGAAGAAGTGATGACAAGGGCAAGGGCCTGTGGGACGCCCGGTTACGAGATAACCTCCTTCTATCTTAATTTCCATATTTAAGTTTTTTAACCTTGAGTGTCTGAGTTTTTCTGTTATATGTAATAGTCCCTAAACTTCTATTATATATAATAGTCCCTAAACTTCTATTCTTCTAAAATGCACGGCAGTGCTCCTGCCAAAGTTTTTTAAAAAAATCATTCACGGGATTGATGCGTGACGCAGACGAGCCGACCGCTGGCGTCTCCAGGCCAGTTATCGCACCAGCGCTGTTCAGTTGCCAGATGGCCAGGCTCCTAGCCTCCTAGGTACCTACGAGGAAGGGGTGGAGGCTAGGGACGGCCTGACTTCGGCGCCACTCCGGCGCGCCGTGGCAGGGCAGGACCCCAACGGTGGACAGTATTTCCAATACCGTCCTCCCCTGGATGCCCACAAGCCGTCCGATCCGACTTGTGCGGTCCAGATCGGGAGCATCTCGCGAGCGTCTTCCCCGCCAGGCGCGCGCGGGCGCGGCGCCTGGCAGCGACTTGCTCCCTTCGACGGAGACGGTGGCAGCGGTGGGCGCGGGCGCGAACGGACGTGTTCGTGGAATTGCCGCACCCGCTCGGGCTTCTGGCGAGGCTTGTCCCGGTGCCGCGCGCAGTGGACGCGCCGCCAGGATCGGAGGCGACCAGGGCGGCAGGACCACCAGCGGGGGTTTGAAAATTTGGATGTGCCGGCTGCGAGCAATCGTTGTGCCATCGCGCCAAATCCATGGTGCGCCGGCGGCATGTTCCGGCCGCGCACCGATCGCCCCGCTTTTGGGAAGCCACGTCTCATTGCCTTTGGACGCAAGAGCTTGAGTGGCTTCTGCTACTGTGCAGTTTGGACTGACCAGACAGACAGTGTTCCCTTAACCTTCTTGGTATTTTTTTCCCGTCAGAAGATAACGCGGTTAGACGCCACACCACATGATGTCAATGCAAATCGTTGTCCAAGCACCAGTGGCGATTCAGGAGACACGCCATTTGATACTGAGATCTTCTGGAACACGTGCATCGAAGAAGACAATTCAGCAACTCCATGCCATGCATCTGAAAATCGCAGTAGTGCTAAGTTCAGTAATCGTATTCTTGATTTTCACCAAGCACCGATGCTCATTTCTGCTAAGCCAATTTCAGAAAGAATGGTTAAATTCAGCAACTTCAGGCATTTGAACATCACAGGACGCCAGAAATCTACAGAGCACAATTTGAATTCAAAGTCTTCGTCTGTACGATTTCTGTCATCTTGATTCTTGAGTGATCTAGTAATCGTGTCTGCGTTTTGACCCAAGCATCGAATTTTCAGGTGTCTGGAGCCAATCTTCATATGGCCAGTGCAATAGTCTTTGCTTGACAGCAGACACCACCAATGAATCTAGTAGTACTAGATGGCTAGATGCACAAGAGATCAGCATGTACATGTTGCTTCAATTCGGCTCTGCTAAAATTTTTTTCTTAAATGGATTCAGTAATGCGGTTTACATCACAACATTCGCATAATTACAAAAGCAGTTGCATGACCTGTTCAAAAGAATAGATAGATCTGTACATCCATACAGCAAACAAATTAAGAATGCTAAGTACTCGACAGCTCATTCAGGCAAGCAATCGGACACAATGAACACCTTCTGAATACTGCTACCAAATTTCTAGCACAATGCTTTGAGTCCAGTACAATTCCGCACAATATGATCTTGGCACCTAACAAAACCGGACACAAGTCACCTAGTAAAAGGAACAATTCGGATATCCAAGAACAAAGAAGTATTAGTAACTGATAGATTACAGTTTGAACTCACCAGAAAAGTGTTACATCCATCTTCTTTCTATATTTTTTATCAAAAGACAAAAGCAAATGCTCTAAATTGAAGCAGTCAGACACCACGTTGCCTGCAAAAATGCATATCACTGTCAAAGTTTCAGCAGCTCTTCATGACTCATGAGGCAAGTCAACTTGATACTGAAATCTTCTGACACACATGCGCACGTTTAAAAAAATCCAACAAATTCATGCATCTGTTTTCAAATCACAGTCAAAGTTTCAGAAGCTCTTCATGAGGCAAATCATTTTGATATTGAAATCTTCTGAAAAACACGCTCGCATCTAAAAGAATATCCAACAACTTCATGCATCTGTAATTTGCAGGAGAGCCAGAATCTGTAGAACACAAATGCATATATCTTGTATAAGTCAGTAAAGTTGTTATTTTGACCCAGTATTGATCACTGTCCGTGTGCGCTAAGCTAATTTATGAAATAATTGCCAGATTGAAGAGAGACCCCACAAGATTTTCAGCAAAATGTCGATGTTCAAGTTCTAGCAGCAATTCATGAAAAGGAGTCGTTTAATATTTAATACTGACCTCTTCCGAAACACAAGCAACTGAAATTCAGCAACTTCGTGTGTTTGAACATCACAGAAGGGCCGGAAATATGTACAGCATAATTTGAAGAACAAAGTAAATTTACACATGCGTACAACGACCAAAAGAAATCTAAGTCAGTCACACAGCATGTATCCTCCGTCTCTTGGGCTGCAAGGGCATCGGCGATGGCAACTCTTCTTTCTTTGGCAGCTCCAGCACGTCGATCTTGTCGAACCATGGGTGTTTGAGCGCCGCGGCTGCCGTGAGCCTCTTCTCTGGGTTGCACGTGAGGAGGCCGCTGAGGACCTCGAATCCTTCCTTGGACAGCTTTGATTCAGGGAACAGCTTACGCAGGTTGTTTTCCCGCTGCATGTCCAGCTCCGGCATCACCACGGTGGCGAACGCCGTGGATGAGAACCACGGCCATGTGCCATCGTCAGGGGTGCCCAGCACGTCGAAGATGGCGCAGAGCTGTCCTTCACCGTAGAAGCCCTGGAACAGAGGCCTCCCGTTGTTGATGAGCTCCGCCATGACGCAGCCGAGGGACCAGATGTCGACGCGCTCGTCGTAGTCGGGCTTCTCCAGCAGCATCTCCGGCGCCATGTACCACAGCGTGCCGGCCTGCGTGTACGGCGGCCGCTCGTCGGTGGACATGGCGAGACCAAAGTCGCAGAGCTTGACGATGCGGTGATCGTCGCCGACGAGGATGTTGGCCGGCTTGATGTCGCGGTGCACGATGTGGCCGTCGTGCATCTTCTTGGTGCCCGTGAGGAGCTGCCACATGGCGGCGCGCACCGTGGACTCGGGCAGCGGCGGGCTCCCGCGGCCGCGCTGGCGGAGGAGGTCGTGGAGGCTAGGGCCCACGCACTCCATGACGAGGCTGAGGTCGAAGGCATCCGGGCGGCGGACGACGCCGTGGAAGCCGACGACGAAGGGGTTGGCGCCGCCGCCGCTCGCCTCCTCGAGGAAGCGCGCCTCGCGCAGCAGCGCGGCGTGCCCGCCCTGGGCTTTGCCGACGCGCTTGATGGCGATGATCCGGCCCGTGGCGCGGTGACGCGCCTTGATGACAGCGCCGAAGGCCCCTTCCCCGAGGCGGCTGATGTCCTCGTACTGCTCCGCGCTGCCGACGGCGATGCGCCTCCTCTTGAGGCCGGCCGGCCCCGCGGCGTCGTGGTTGCGGACGGCGGCGGCGGGCTCGACGCAGGCAGCCATCGCGAGGGGAAGAAGGCGAGGCGGCGGATGGATTGCTCGTCCTAGGCTGTGGAGAGGCGACGTGAAGCAGGTCGATTGGGGCGAGGCAAGTCGAGATTTACGATAGGAGTGAATCCGACTGGAGCGGGTCGGGCCGGACGTTCGAGCCTAATTAGGAAAGCTCTGGCTTGTTGATGGCGTGCTAGTAACGCATCTAGTCAATTTCGTCATGGCGCGTGGCCCCGAAGAGCAAGTTTTCCGGCTGGTCTTGCTTGTCAAGGACTGCATATCTGAACCTGCTATTGCTCTGCCTTCGGTGTTCATTTCTTCAGAATGTTCAGTTTCGTCAGGTAATAGAGCAAGCCCACAGCGTACCGCTTCACCGAGTCTGGCATCCGACGGCTATCTCCAGTCTTAGCGCCTAAATACACTTGCTGTGTATTAACTGGACATAAACAGTGATTAATTAGTGATAATGTAATAAATGCAGCTAAGTTTATTTATGTACTCATCAAAGGGAAGAACTCTAACCCCTAGTAGTAGAGTAGTAGTAGCTGCAGACCATCATCGTCATGGTGATCCTTTGTATCCTGGACTTGATATAGTTCGTCAGTAAACCCAGCTACTGCCACTCCCTATTTGTTCTTTTTTGCCTTGGGATTTTCCCATTATCTCTTGTTCCTCACAGCCATGTAGTACGGCAAAATTACAGCACAAATGATGACTTTTCGGTAAATCTCTGCAAGAGTAACAGAGCATACTGACTTCTCAGTTTTGTATGAAGTATGGAAAGTACTGATTCATTTTTCATATCCCTATGGACCTGCTATGCTATTCCTACACTCCAAGAGGGATGTAAAGTTCTCCTAAAGCTGGAACAAGGAAGAGACAGGTAAAAAGATGTTCCTAATGTTAATGTTAGCACAGGCAACTATTTCTGCAGGGTTGGAAGTGTTTGCTATCAAATTCAGTATGCGGTGGAATATAAAAGCAAAAGGATTTCGTTTTAATTTTCTGCAATTTGGTGCTGAAAGACCGTTGGCTAAAAGAGTTGAATTCCAATTATAACTGCTGAAAATAATAATTGAACTTCAGTTCGTAAAGATTACCTGAAAGATGACCCCTGTGTACTACTATGACCTCAATCGTCGTAATCCGGAAATTTTTCACTAACCCTGTGTCCGACTGGAGTTGACAGAAAAACATCGTCGCAACCGCCGGATGAGATCCGCGGATGTTCGAGCCTAATTAGGAAAGCTCTGGCTGATGCCGTGCTGGTAACGCATCCAGTCAATTGCGCCATGGCGCGTGGCCACGAAGAGCAAGTTTTCCGGCTGGTCTTGCCTTCCGAACGTAAATCGGAGCATCGGAGTCGGAGGTATTAATATGTTCGTGCTCGCTGAGAACGAATCGTATTACATGTTCCATGCACAAGCTATTGTCAGGAACTGCATATCTGAACCTGCTATTGCTCTGCCTTCATTTGAGTGTTCATTTCTTCAGAATGTCAGTTTCGTCAGTTAAGGGAGAAAAGATTACTGCATATCTGACTGAAACGTTGAATTCGAAGTATAACTGCTGAAATTTGTAAAGATAACATGAAAGATGATCTGGGTATTGCTATGAGTTCTTTCTTCATAATTTTGAATTTTGTAATACACGGATAACTTGATGATGAAGCCTGAATAATCACCCACAATATTACATGATAAATCACTAAACTTGACTAATATGTATGTGAAAATAACATATAATATAATGATATGAACATGACTTCTGATAAGGAGCCTAATAAGGACGTCA
The DNA here is from genome assembly GCF_000263155.2 of Setaria italica. Lineage (NCBI taxonomy): Eukaryota > Viridiplantae > Streptophyta > Magnoliopsida > Poales > Poaceae > Setaria > Setaria italica. The sequence goes on along the minus strand of NC_028458.1, from coordinate 10,053,486 downwards.
TCTCTCTTGGTGCTTGTGGTCTACGAAATGATGAGTCCCGACTCGTTTGCTAGAGAAATTTATGATGTAAATGCTAGAGCACACTAAATTAGACTCAGTATATATCTCTTGATACATACCTGATTAAAAAGAATGAAAATAGGACAAAATACCAACAACTGAACAATTTTTTTAATCAGCATGTAACAAATTTATTTCCTAAGTGAATAAACCCTCAGATGCAAACACAACCTTCAATAGAATAAAAGCAGGCCAACATACCAACAACTAAACAAATTTTTCTATAGTCAGTCAGATAACATATTTATTTTTTAAGGATGTAAACCCTCAGATGCAAACACAACCTTCAAAAGAATGAAATCAAGCCAAAATAAATAAAAATAACTGAACAATTTTTCTATAGTTAGTCAGATAACAAATTTATTTCCTAAGTGAGTAACCCCTCATATGCAAACACAACCTTCAAAATTCTAAAATTAAAAAAAATCAATCTCATTTACATGACAATATAATACAATTTACAGGAAATGGACAAGTGTAAATAAAATTAGCTTGTACTGTAAATACTTGAGCGAGCAGAATAGATAGTTAAACAGAGTTATCCTTACTAACATGTATGTAGAAGTTTTATACAAAGTTATTATCCTTAAGTGAGTAAGCAGTAATAATTTAACATTTTATTTAAAATTGCATAATTTAACAAGATTTACATTGTCTATTTGAAAAAACTAGCAGTAGAAGCGATAACTTAGGAAGAATAATGCAAAACAATATTGGACAGTAGACATAAATCGATTGTGGTTTCATCGGAAGGCGACCAAGCTAGAACAAGACATTTTTAAGGGCATTCTTCGTTGCCAATATAGGTACAGTTCAATGAAAGGGAACGCATTTACAATAGAAGTAAATATACTATAAAAATAACAAATGTCTTCAATCGTCAGTCAAAACAACAAATATCATCCATCAAAACAACAAATTCTTTATGCCGCTGACCTAAACTCATTAGAGGCAAAGTCTCATGGTTAGCTAATTAATATATGTAATTTGCAAAAAATAATAGCGCCTCTAGTGAAGATGTACAGATAACAGATGATTAACATATGCAAATCCACAATTACAGTTAACAGAATAGAAAGGAAACGAGACTTCAACGTTTTGAAACCCGAAAGATACAAATGATAAGGAACAAATGTAAAATGCTGCAGATATTTTATATGGTTAGTCAAATTCCAAATTAGCCTTCGACGTTTTAAAACCCGAAAGATAGAAAGGACAAGGAACAAAAGTAAAGATTACATGTATTTTCTATGGTCAGTAAAAAAAATCTTGGGTTCCTAACATGAATCCCATCAGATGCAACCAAATTAATTGAAACAACAAACCATGATGTGCAAAGATAATGACAGATAGGTGACGCAATGCAGATGGAAGAGGTAAATAGAACTTATATATAAAAGCAATTAACTATTGATAAATTTAAAAAGTAAATTAACTAAGTTGGCTTCAAAATGAATTATGTAGGTAGACACATATAGCCTAGGACACACAAATGAACAATGAGAATCAAATGGCTACTCAACTTTAGAGTTTGAGGTTACAAAAAATAAGACTATAGCAGTTTGGATTGAAGCAGATGGGATAAACTTAAATTTCATTTTCCAAGAGCCGTTACTGGACAACTATGATGATGAATTGATGATACATCTGAGCTTGAAGATAGAAACTTGCAGCTTTGATCTCTTGGCCCTCATGAAAGTTGAGAAACTGAGAAAAATTATTAATGAAGCAATTTAACAAAATTTATTATTGTAAATAAATGAAGTTACTAATACTAACATCAACAACTTGTATATGTAAATAAAAATATTAGAATTATGGCAGCAACGAGGATCACCAAAAGCAATTCATGGAGAACACAACCTCAAATTCAGGAAGCACCTATAATGTGGAATCAATTATGCAACATACCAGTCCTAAAAATTATTTTATCAATACAGAATAAAAAATTAGAGGAAAATATTAATACATCAAAAAAAAGGAACTACAAGATAAATATATATTAGTGTAGGCAACTGAAAAAATATAATTAGAATGACAGGCAAGAATGCTCAACTTAAATATATACACAAAAGCAAGCATGATCTGCAGGTATGAAATAGAGTACTCCGAAGCTGATAATCCTCGCAAAAGTTAGAATAAAAAAACTATTCAACCTATCTAGTTGTTGACATCAAATTTTGACCAGGAAATCCGGATGATCGGAAGAGGAGACGATCGGCTACTGGCGTGTGTCTACAGGAGCCACGTGATCAGCAAGGAAACGAGCCGATGGTTTTGCAAGCAACGATACACGGAGTTGCATGGATGTACATGGAGATGGGTGCTGCATGCGTGCGTACGTTGGAAAATGACCATAGATTGCTTGCAAGGTGATTAAAGAAAGATTGGTGCTGGAGTGGTTGGAACAGAGAAAGAAGGATTATGGCATGGCTGTTGGTCTACTCTACGAGCAAGGAGTCCGGATTATTATGCATGCAGATTGGTCTCTTCGCGTATAGGTCAAAGGAAGCTTTATTGGCCAGGACTCTGCATAAGGGAAATTACAGATATATAGTATTTCCTTTTGTTTAGACATTTTGTATTAGGCAAGTCTTGTACGACTCATGCTAGGAGTCATTACTTCGGGATATAGATATGTACTCAGGGTCATTGTAACAGACATCACACAATCAATATAACACATCTATCTTTTCGGCCTCACGCCATCGCATTAGGTGTAGGAGTAATGTAGTTTTTTCGGTGAGTTTTTTCTAGCAAGCGGGGCTGCATCGACTTTGATCTCCGGCAAGCTACAAGTTCTGTCACCAGGTATTCTAGACTTTAACTACCGGGCGCATCGCTGTGGTTTCGTGTAGTTTCATCTACCAGTTATCGAATATCTTAGATCTTTGACTTACGGCGCATCGCTTGTCTCGATCTAAGGTATTCACCAGTTATCGATTCCCATCACATCTCATAAGGCTGCATCGTTTGATCTCTTGCTAGATATGGTAGAATCACAATTATGCTACCTTGATTAAGCTTGCATCGGCTGATATATTTATTTAATCTATCATCTTGCCATCTATTTCGCTTTAATTAGCTTTGGACCGTATCATCATAGACGATAGATCGCTTAATATCATGTTGCATCCTAATCTTGGCTACCCTCAAGTGCTGCTGGAATTAAGTTCTATTGTGATTAGATTCATCAGCAGCCGATCATTTAGATTGACGTCCTGCTGAGTGTTTCTAGGTTGTAACTCCCGGGCGCATTGCTGTGGTTTCACCTGGTGATGTTAGTTTAAATCTCATCGGCTTATGGTTCCAGCTAGCAGAGAGCTCAACGGTGCTCCGCTCCCTATCGACTTTCTAGTCGATAGCCTGCATCGGCTGTTCAACCGATCGCATGCGCTTTAATGCCCGTGGCATGCTTCCATGGTTCTGTTGAAGTATAGATAGATCTGTTTACTTTGAAGGTTTAATTTGTTATCCTTATTATGGCTGCCACCGACCCGATCGAACCCCACTGTTAAGGATAATATGAAAGGATATAGTTGATTGTCAGCATGTCATGCTATGTTTCCTATTGGCTTTCTAGCTGATAGCTTTTATGCCCCATTATCAAATCAGCTTGGATAGCCGATGAGTCACTCAAGCTCATCAGGATACTGGAATCGGCTTCATAGCCGATAATTTATTCATCATGCTTTATTTTTCTACGCTATTATCACTGTTTGTGCCAAAATCACATCGGCCTGATCGGCCAGTCGACTCAAACTTCAAAAGGACTATCCTCACCTTGTCAGTTGAATGGTCAAACTGACTGACACGCCCACGTATATCACGCGCGCGGATCTACAGGACCTGCACTGGAGTGAAGCAAATCTCCCAGACCTTTCATGTGTTAGTACGTGAAGGTCACCGTCCGATTTTTGCGTCAACACACCCAGCATCCCTTTGGCGAACTGGCTTAGATGCAGATAACCCAAATAATTAGATTGACCTAATTGACCTTCGAGGATGGAGACATGACAATCACCATTTCATCAGTCCCAAATCACCTACAAAACATTCTAACCCTATCCCAAATCAAAATATAATTGAACTGCCTAATCACAAATGTCAACTAGACCGTAGGTTGTTCCCTTCGAAAATCTGCAACAATTTTAGAGCTAGAGAGTCGCAGATCAACTAAAATATCCACTAAATCCAAAGGGGACAGCGGGAAAAAAATATCAGAAACAACGTCACCTACAAATCGAATCCGAAAACCTAGCCACACAAATACAACTACAAACCAATCAGACTCAATGAGGTCGACCAATCCAGCAAAATTTCTTTTATGCATAAACCCAACTAACTACATTAGAAGCAGTCAAAAATTAAAAGCTGCGAACTTCCCAAAACACCACGAAATCCACACAAATCAGGTAAGAAAAGAATCACAAAGGATACTAAGCCAGCGGAGACAGTTCAAAGCTCAAACGGGTTCAGTCGGTGCGAATCACCGAAATTGCTGTGAAATCTAGAAATTGCCTCACCTGGAGTTCTCCCCAATGCTCGGCGGAGAAGACAAATGGATAGGGAGAGAGTCATGGCAGCTGATAGCGGGTCCCACATACCAGACAAAATAAAACTCTAGCATGATCAAACGGTGGAACACAGGGAAAAGCTTTACGTCGCTTGGGCCGATTGGATGGACCGAAAATCGAGCGCTAGCTCGTTCCAAATCACTCGACCAACGTTTAGCTTTTCCCAAACGAAAGCAAAAGAACATGTAGCATACAGCACAACCTATTAGACGCTCATCAGAGCATTAGAGGATATCTGCTATTGAGCTTTGGAAAACGCTAAGCATGTTCGGATTAGTGAAGGGGCAGATCGCTCCAAATAAGGTGTTGGATATTATCGGAAAGCAACGGCAAGCTAGCCCCATGAGATGGCTATAATGCCACGCCTGCACAACATAGAAAGCAGTGGCATGTTCAAATTAGTGAAGGGGCAGATCAGCAAATGCACCTCAGATAGGACAGGCTAGAAGGGAGAAGAAATTGTTCGTGTGGCCACATTTGCTTGCCAGCAGACACCGCCATCAATGGATCTGGAATTACTAGATGTCTAGATGTACAAAGAGACCAGCAGCATGTACATGCTGCTTCGATTCTGCTCTAGCAAAATTCATTTCACAAATGGATTCAGGCCATGTTTAGTTACTCCTAACTCCCAACTTTGACACTATGCAAAAAGAAGATTCCCCATCACATCAAACTTGCGGTATATGCATGGAATACTAAATGTAGATGAAATTAAAAACTAATTGCACAGTTTTGTTGTACTTTGCGAGACGAATCTTTTGAGCCTAATTAGTCAATATTTGGACAATAATTCACAAATACAAACGAAACGCTACAGTGTGCTACAGTGCTGTAACAGTAATTTGGCACCTCCCAAATTCCCCAACTAAACAAGGCCTCAATAATGTAGTTTCACATCACAACAATCGCAACACTACCAAAGAAACATTTAGGGGGTGTTTGGATACGAGGTGCTAAACTTTAACAGTGTCACATCGGATGTTCGGATGCTAATTAGGAGAACTAAACATGAGCTAATTATAAAACTAATTGCATAATCCTGTGCTAATTCACGTGACGAATCTATTAAGCCTAATTAATCCATCATTAACAAATGGTTACTGTAGCACCACGTTGTCAAATCATGGACTAATTAGGCTTAATAGATTCGTCTCACGAATTACACTCCATCTGTGCAATTAGTTTTGTAATTAGTCTATGTTTAATACTCCTAATTAGCATCCAAACATTCGATGTGACGGGTGTTAAACTTTAACACCAGGGAGCCAAACAGGCCCTTACACGGCCTGTTCGGAACTGTAGACAGGTCTTTACATTAATTCATACAACAACCAGATTACGGACACTGTCAAAGTAGTCAAACTTCAAACACTCAAACTACGGACACTCTCAAAATAAGTCACGCACAAGGAACCACGAGCATCTCCTTCTTGGGCAACGCCGATGACACCTCTTCTTTCCTCGGCAGTTCCAGCGCGTCGACCTTGGCAAACCATGGGTGTTTGAGCGCGGCCGCCGCCGTGAGCCGCTCGTCGGGGTTGCAGGTGAGAAGGCCGCTCAGGACCTCGAATCCTTGCTGGGACAGCACTGCCTCAGGGAACATCTCGCGCAAGTGGTTCCGATGGTGCACATCCAGCTCCGGCAGCAATTCGATGGCGAACGGCGTGGACGAGAACCACGGCCACGTCCTGTCGTCTGGGTAGCCGAGCACCTCGAAGATCTCGCGGAGCTGCCCATCCTCGTCGCGGCCCTCGTCGAACAGCATCTTCCCGTTGATGAGCTCGGCCATGACGCAGCCCAAAGCCCAGGTGTCGACGAGCGCGTTGTAGTCTTCCTTCTCCAGCAGCAACTCGGGCGCCATGTACCAGAGCGTGCCGGCGTCCGGCTCGTACGGCGGCGCCTCGGACAGGGACATGGCCATCCCAAAGTCGCAGATCTTGACGGTCCTGCCGTCGTCGCTGATGAGGAGGTTCTCCGGCTTGATGTCGCGGTGGAAGATGTGCTTCTCGTGCATCGCCTTGGCGCCCGTCAGCAGCTGCCACATGACGGCGCGCACCGTGGCCTCCGGGAGCGGCAGGCGGCCGCGGCTCCCCTGGTCGCGCAGGAATCCGTGGATGCTTGGCCCGCCGACGCACTCCATGACGAGGCGGAGCTCCGCGGTGGCCGGGTCGCGCACGACGCCGTGGAAGCCGACGATGAACGGGTGGGCGCCGCAGGCCTCGTGGAAGCGCGCCTCCCGCAGCAGCTCCTCGCGGCAGAATTCGTCTTCGGGATCGGTGAGGCGCTTGATGGCGACGGTCTCGCCGGTGACGCGGTGGCGCACCTTGGCGACGGCGCCGAAGCCGCCCTCGCCGAGGCTGCAGGTCTCCTCGTACTCCTCGGTGCTGCCGAAGGCCTCGACGTGACTCCTCTTGCGGGTCGACGCCCCTGCCGCGGCGGCGCTCGGGGGACGACGCGTTCCGCCGCCGGCGTGGCGCAGCGGGGTGAAGAAGTGGCAGATCCGGCGGTCTCCGTGGCCGGTGAAGGGCGCGGGAGCTGGTGGACATCGGGGTCGGGGGAGACGAAGCCGGCAGCTGCAGGACGGCGGCGATCCATCTGGATTTCCTCTGGGTTGGATCGACGGGATGAGGATAGCGGGATGTCCTGGGTGGGGGGAGAAGGACGGATTGGGAGATTTTATTTGCTTGGCGGCAACGAAATCGCGGCGCGGACAAGAACGAGGCCGAACCGCTCCGATTTATCTTTTTTTTTTTTTTTTTTTGAGAGAGAGCAACGCTCCGATTTATCTTGTGCTCTGCTGCTTGGTCGGTTGGGCCTGGGCCAGCGCTGGTTTACTTTAACGATCCATTTTAGCCCACGTTTGACGTTTCGCGAACGTCGTCGATCGGATCCAGAAGAGCTCCGGGCTCGTCCGGACGATTTCCGGGCAGACTCTGTTGCAGTAGCTCTCCACACTTTGCCGGGCTGCTGGCTGGCGTGGACGCATCTTGTTTGGGCTCGGGTTCCACGAGGGCCCAATAAACCATTTTTAACTCCAATTAATAATTCTTTATTCTAGAAAATAAAATAGACTTAACTATTATTATTATTAAGAGCTTGGATGAAATATTTGACTTATTCAGATTGTTTCAATCCACGTCTTTAAAATAATAAACACTTGTTCGCGACTTGCGAGGGAGGAGCCATCATCATAGGGGGTGTTTGGTTCCATGGACTAAAGTCTTTTAGACTAAAATATGTAATTTTTAGTCCCTAAACACCCAAACAGGTGGACTAAATTTTGGAGTAAAGCCTTTAGTCCTCTAATCCACAAAACTGGACTAAAGGGTGTTGGGGACACCCCTACCTCTCATTTACTGCCCTCCCTCCCACCCGGCCTCCCTCCCGCCCGCCGCCGTCGCCCGCCCTCCCGCTCGCCTCCCCGTGCCGTCGCTCCTCTGCTCGCGCCTACCCACCGCTGCTCCCCTCCCTCGCTGCTGCCTACCTATGCGGGCCCACCGCTGTTCCTTCCTCTTACCTACGCGGCGGCGCTCGGCCGCACCGTGGCTGCACCGTAGGAGCTCGCTTGCCCCGCAGCTAGGCCGGTGGAGCTTCAACGTGCAGCGGTGCTCGCCCGCCATGGGGAAAGGCGACAAGAAGGACTGCCGCCACCCCCTCGGGGTCCTCCGACGGTCAAATCGACGCGCCGCCGCCCCGTTGAGCCTCCCAGCATCCAAATCAACGCGACGCCGCCCCTTGAGCTCACCTTGCGACCGAATCCTCCATTCGGGCCAATCCTCCACTCGCTCTGCTACTCACTGGCGCACAAAGGATCTTGCCTGCATCGCGTGGGAGTTCGCATGTGGCAGGATAGGTTGGGCATGCCCGGGCGATGCTCCACCAGCATCGGAGATGGAGATTCGGGGTGGCGGACAATGGGCAAAAGCTGCAACCAGCGGTAGTTGGAGTTCCAGCGGTAGTAGGCGCAGGGGTATCAGGAGGGTAGGGAAGAAGAGTAAAAGAGTCTTTATTTAACAACATTTACGAACTTTAGTCTATTTTAGTCCATAGAACCAAATAGAGGTGGGACTAAAGTTTAGTCATGAACTGAAGGAACCAGGATCATAGTCTAGGTTTTATTTTTCAACCAATCCTTAGGTGCATCTTCAATTGCACAATGACTTTTAGAAAGCTGTGCGAATATACACCCAGGGGCAAGCACAGTAAGCACAGTAATGACTAGCGAGACTGATTGCAAGTCGAAACGAGCAAGACTCTGGTTTGCGCAGATCAAGCAGCCACAGCGGTAACTCCGACCCAATCGACCACGTTGTGCTGTGTCTTGCGCTCGGGCATGGGCAACCGGGCACGAACCATGCGTGCAGCGGGCGTGCGGGCGTGCGTGCGTGCGATGCGAGCTCCAACCAACCCGCCGGTGGGCCCCGCTTGCGGCCGGGCCAGCAGCTTATTTTACCACACGAGGGAGAGAGAGGCGGGGACGGAAAATTACAGCGGGAAAGGGAGTGCGCTGTCCAGTAACCAAACAACTCTGTTGGACAGCAAGTTGTAGCAGTAGATATTTTCGAAGCAAACACGCCTGTTTCTGTGGGCCGGGCGAGCCCAGTAGTTTGCGTGCATTTGAGACACGAGAATGTCAACGAAGCAGTGCCAGTGCCATCAGCCTATCACATTTACTGCTCTCTTCGCCTCATCATCACACTACACATTCACACCCTCCCTCCCCCTCTTCTCTCCCTCCATTCGCGCCCGTGCGGCGCCGGCGTGCGCCATCGCCAGATGTTTCGCGGCGGCCCTTCGCGCGCTCCGCACTCTCGCCGACAGCGCGGGCCCACGAGGCCACCGGCTCTCGCCCACGCGCGCCCTCCCCTCCCTCCCTCCCTCTCGCGTCACACACACACACGCCATCCCTGCTGCACGGCACCTCCCCACGCCGCTATTTAATCCCGGGACGAGGCCTGGAGATCGGCGAGGTGAGGCCGGGGGAGGGAGCCGCAAAAACCCTAGCCCCACGTCCCGATCCACCACATCCCATGAACTAGCTCACCTCCCCAAAGCCCCCACCTTTTGGGATCGATCCCCCGGCCGATCGATCCGAATAGCCAGTAGATTTCGGAATTTTTAGCACCCGATTTGATTTAATTTCCTCCCCAATATCTAATTCCTCGCCGCATTTCAGCCTAATTTGCTTAGTTCGGATCCCATCCCGATCCCGTAGTAGGCAGCAGCAAGCATTAGGGGTTGGTCAATTAAGCATCACCACCACCACCAGCAGCAAGTACAAGCACTACAGGTGAGTTGCCTGATCACGCACGCACGCACGCATGGTGTTCTGCCTTCTGCGGTTGATCTCATCGTTGTTCTTCGTTTTAAATTTTTGATCTGGGCGTCTTCTCCATCTGGTTCGTTTCGATCTCGGGGCGCCGAGCTGGTTGCGCTGGTTGATGGTTGATGCGAAGAGCATCGGGAATCGGGATTCCTTTTGCCGTTTTTCTGCTACTCGATCGTCTCCTGGGTGGTGGTGTTGGTTTGGTTTTTGCCCGAGAGGCTGCAGGCAGGAGGAAGCCTACCGCGCTGCGCGATTCCGTGGCACTGCCAAAAAGCTTCGTGGTTCGATCGCAAGAGCAGCTAGTTTTTCCTTTCCGATCTCTTCCCTGTCGCTGCTTTCCGAGGCCGCCGCGCTCGCTTTTGATCCGTGCGGCTAGCAGCAGCAGAAGCGGCTGCAGATTCGTACTCTAGCTAGCCAGTGTACCATGCGCTGCTGCTTGACCAGACGAGGCTCGCTCTCTCCCTCTTTTCCTCTTGCAGGTTCGATCTCAGTTTGGCAATTCGTTGATTTTGCTTATCTTTTTGGTGCAATCGCAAGCCTATCGTTTTTGAAGATTTTCTCGAATTTATTTCTAGATCCCACCAGTTTGAGAGAATGCAGTCTGGTGTGCTAGTTCATTTAATTTTTCCGTGCGTGTTAGTGCATTTAATTTGGTTGGGTTTCGCAAAATTCTTCTGATTTCGATCAAACACAAGGTTTCCGGCCGGCCATGAGATCAGCTAGTTCTGGAATTCTTGCTTGATTCAGTGGTGCTTTTTAAGTTTTAACTATCCTGTGTGCTGATTTGATCGACGGGTTGGTTTAGCTTTTGCTTTTGCAGGAGACAAAGCTCTGACGGTCGGCGGGGATGCAGATGGACGCAGAGACGGTGCAGGCGGCTCCTGCGCTCGCGGCCCATCTGCTGAACTCGCCGGTACGTACGTGGGGCCAGTACGGTCGCAGTACACGTAGAGACTATAAAGCGGCTTTTGCCAATCCGATTACCTTTTGCTTGCCTTCTGTTATCTGGCGCTGATGATCTGTTACTTTGGCTTTCCACTGATCTACTGCTTGCTCGGGTCAGCTACGCTGATATCATATTGTGTGATTGTGTGTGCTGCTTTAGTTTGCTTTTTGGGTGATTCGGCCGGATGTGTACTTGAGAATTTGAGATGCGGTTGATACATGCTTTGATGATCTTGCAAGATACGCAGCAGTACGGTGTTGATGTGTTATCGTCAGTGATAGTTTTTTCTGCATTCTGAACTACAGAGTTGCTAGGTTAACCAGCTTGGTAGAGTGGTCTTGTTCAGTTAAGAGAGGTGCATGCATGCTATAGGTTGCTAATCATCAACTAGAATTGGTCTAGTATTCTCCATGAACCTTGTTAAATTTAAATTTGCTGAGCTCATTTATTGCAGCATGCATGTTCAATTTGCTGGGCCGGGTATAATCTGGAATGATTTACATTAGTTGTAGCCGAGTAGTAATTTTCTGAGGGCGACTGGGAGTCAGAAATTCTGTTGGTATTTATGGAACAACTATTAGTATTTTGTTTAATGTGAAAGATAAATTGAGAGGGCTCTTGGTTTAAGCTTATCGTGAGAGCCCTCTCGATTCGGAAATCGGAGGAAAGGAGGCGGATGAGGAATGCCAGAAAAGGAAAAAAAAGGAAA